>NC_069503.1:750321717-750426717 GCF_027579735.1 Bombina bombina | reverse complement strand
AGAGACAAGGAGGTATACTACAAGGTATTATTTTGGTGTAATCTGGACTACTAGGTACAGACATAATGGGCAGCCTTTGTTTGGTTGGGACTGGGTACAATGTTATATTATGGATTTAAGCATATTGCGGTTCAACAATTTACTGAGCTATTTGGTGATAGCAGGACCTTGCTTTGTATTCATTGTTGATGCTTCACCATGTATATGAGGTTATCAGCAATATTATGTAATTTCCAGTATTATACATCACAATAGCAGTGAATCAGGGACCTACTTACGTGGGTGCACAAGTATACACTATTTGTCAATTAAATTAATTAGCAATTAAATACATGCTGTAAGAGTCGATTTACACTTTAAGTACTTATTCTCTAAAGGCTGAACATTTAACAACAACAAAAAATCAATGTTTCATCTTGTCAGTGCCTTCAGAAATAAAAAATAAAGTGCCCAATAGCGCAAAAGCCAGACATGCAGCAGAAATGTAAAACAGTGCACAGAAATCTAAAAGGGAAGAAAACAGAAAGCTAAAGTACTTACACTTCTACAGCAGAGAGTCTCCATGCAGCAAAAAGAACGAGACAAAAAATGAATAGAAGGGAAAGGAAGCAAAACATTTATAATAAGCAGAGGGTAGAAAATAAAGAAATAAATGAAGCTAATGCTCAGATGAAAGAAGTAGGAACAGACTATAATACATATATATACAGTATATACATACATACACATATATATATACAGTATATACATACATACACATATATATACAGTATATACATACATACACATATATATACAGTATATACATACATACACATATATATATACAGTATATACATACATACACATATATATACAGTATATACATACATACACATATATATACAGTATATACATACATACACATATATATACAGTATATACATACATACACATATATATACAGTATATACATACATACACATATATATATACAGTATATACATACATACACATATATATACAGTATATACATACATACACATATATATACAGTATATACATACATACACATATATATACAGTATATACATACATACACATATATATACAGTATATACATACATACACATATATATACAGTATATACATACATACACATATATATACAGTATATACATACATACACATATATATACAGTATATACATACATACACATATATATATATATATACAGTATATACATACATACACATATATATACAGTATATACATACATACACATATATATACAGTATATACATACATACACATATATATATACAGTATATACATACATACACATATATATATATACAGTATATACATACATACACATATATATACAGTATATACATACATACACATATATATACAGTATATACATACATACACATATATATACAGTATATACATACATACACATATATACAGTATATACATACATACACATATATATATACAGTATATACATACATACACATATATATATACAGTATATACATACATACACATATATATATACATACATACACATATATATACAGTATATACATACATACACATATATATATATTCATAAGTCACATTAAAGTAAACTTTCTAAACATTAAACAACACATTAAAAACCTCTCCAATGGAACATTTGCCACAAGAGGGTAACATTTGAATTGGACAGATTCTTCCCTGTTTTGAAACAAAGAAACTACAAATAAGTTGTATACTTATTGTCGTATTTTATTCTTATCATAATTTTATACCTCCACACTTATTAGAAGCGCACTTTTAGAAATTCAAATAAATGAATGCCGAATATTGCCATGGGTAGTGGTATTCGGCTGTTTTCGGAGAGGGATATATTCATCTGGATTTGTCTGGATTGGCACAGATCCTTGTGTGTTGCACTATTATAAATCCAAAACAGAAATAGTGGAGTGGTGCTACTGGAGGCCATATTGGGAATTCGAATATATGAACGAGTGACGAATTTCTAAAAGTGCACGTCTAATGCTTATTAAAGTTTGTTCCTTGAAAGATTTGTTATAGTACCATACAAAAAATAAGTAATATGTAGCATTACAGGATTTTAAAGGGGTATTCGAGTGTAATAAAAAAAAGTTCATTAACCTTTTAAAATAAGAAATATGTACTAACTTAAATATAATAACCTAAATGTTCATTTATGATTACGAGGTGTTTGGAATTTTAAACATGTTCATTATGAAATCACTTAATTATATTAACATTATGTATTGCATTTATTATGAATTGATATTAATGGTCAGAAGAAAATGAACTTTATCACCATAAATGCTGAATTAATTATTTTATCTTCACTTTCTCCACTAAAGTCTGTGGAAATAATTGGGAGAATCCACACAAAAAATATCTGATCTGTCTTTTAAAGCATCAAAAATCATAACAGAATTGTTCACCAAAAGTTGTATTTTATAAAAAAAAAAAAGTAAAGTGCACTTCAGACAAAAACTTCTCCAAAAGACCAGAGCATTTTTAGCATTTTTGCCATCACTACAGCCTTTTTTTTATATATATTTACCTATCAAAACCATATATATTTTTTTTAGTAGACAACCCAAAGTATCGATCTAGGCCCATTTTGGTATATTTCATGTCATCATTTCACCGCCAAATGCGAGCAAATAAAAAAAATTGTTAACTTTTTCACAATTTTAGGTTTCTCACTGAAATTATTTACAAACAGCTTGTGCAATCATGGCACAAATGGTTGTAAATTCTTCTCTGGGATTCCATTTGTTCAGAAATAGCAGACATATATGGCTTTGACATTGCTTTTTGGTAATTAGAAGGCTCTCCCTGTGTTTTTTCACTCTCCATTGCACTCTCCATTGCAAACATAGCAGAAAGCTCTCATTATTTCTATGGGAGACAGCTTGCCCCTCGCAGGGACAGCCCTTTTTTGTTTTATAGAATTCCATCAGGGCTGCCCCCTGCATGTGTCAGACTGGGGAACCAGTCTATGCCAGTGATTTTTTTAGAATCAGCCCCTAAGTATTGTGCTTTAGTTTACATATTAGAGAATATAAAAAGCATGTGTGTGTGTGTGTGTGCAGAAAGTGATAAAGTAAGGAGATCTGATTTCCTTACACGCTCAACCCATTCTGATGGGTTGTGGTTTCAAAGAACAAAAACACCTATTTTAAACACACAACAAAATCTAAAGGAGATTTATACATTTCATACTCTGTAGATGGTATAAAAAGTAATTGAAAACACATTAAGGTAAACAATTAGTACAGTACACTGTCCCTTTAAGTTCCCAATAAAACATTAACCCTTTCTTGTCATTAGGACGTTCCATGCCATCCTAACTATGCTGGGCTTTAGCGCCGTTAGGATGGCATGGAACGCCCTAGCCATTTGGCTGTCCTGATGCCATAGCAGCTTGGTAAATGGGATTGTGGGCTGCAGGGCGCGCCTAGCATCATATGCACTCTCCCCTAACCTGATCCCATCATTGAAACACACGATTGAATGAACGGTTGCATGATTTCAATTTGTTTACATCGGAATATAGTTCTGATGTAGAAAAATTTGCTCAGTCAAGAAAGATGCATGGACATTCTGAAATTAAACTAAACCATAAAATAATATATTCCACTGTATTATATTAATTCAAATTTGAAAACATTATAGCTGCACAGTTATTTTATTATTAAACCTGCATTTGTTTAATAATAAAATGTTGAAAACTAATTAGAGCATTTTAGTATTACACTAGAATGTCCTTTAAAAATATATACAATCTTTATTTTATATCTCCTGCTGCATATAAAAAATGATGCCTTATTTATGTGTACTATGCACCACTTGTGCTTAAATGGAGCCCGCTGTCTCTGATGCATTCAAAGTACACAATATGCACTTTGAAGTGGTAATGTAGACCAGCCGAAAAAAACACCTGCCTAATAATTATTAAACTCTTTCATTGTTAGTGGAAAAAACAGCACTACTCTGTGTTGCTGAATTAATTTCCTTTGCCCTTAAAAGAATGCTATCAAGTATCAATAGTCTGACACAGAAGCTACAGATGGGTTTGTAGAGTAGATAAGTGCAGCTATATTGAGGTTGATAAAACGGCATAATGTCAATAAAAAACAGTTTTTGTGTAGCAAAGATCATGGTTTTATTTTTCTGAGAAATCTCATATTTTGAAAGATGTTTGTTTCCCACTTTTAACAGTATTCACTGAATAGTGTAATTGAGGAAAATTCTGAAAAGAGGAAAAATACCTGCAACAAAGCAATTCTGAGATACACTGTGTGTGGTCTAAAAAATAAAGCAAAACGTGTCTTTACTACTTTAAAGGGATATTAAAAGCAAACATTATGAGCAAGATTACATATGCGGCGTCGCCCACAAAAGCCGGCAAAACCAAATTTTACGGGGTTTTGGTATCACATACAGAGCTCCGCATATAAATGGGGCGCGTATATTTCACCCGTCACCCGCAATTTTTACTCCCATAAGCTAACATAGAACCACGTTGCAAATCGGTATCCCATATTCAGCGTAAGGACTTACACGGAGAAAATGGAGACATTTTACTCCATTTTCACCTCACCACACATAGGCAGGCGCAGCAAGACTTGCGCTGAGTATGTGAGCACCGTAACCCCATGACAATAGTAACTAATACTTAACGCATGTGCAATATCGATCTACCTGTTGAAAATAACTAACACCTAATGCATGTGCAATATCTATCGACCTGTCAACTGCCAACCCCCACAACGCAATAACTAATAAACTATATAACCCCTAATCCGCCAACCCCCACATCGCAAAACATCAAATTAACCTATTAACCCCTAATCCGCCAAACCCCCCACAAAGCTATATACCTAATAACGTAATTAACCCCTAAACCGCCATCACCCTACAACCCAATATACCTTAATAAACTATTAACCCCTAATCCACCATTCACCCATATCGCAGAGTACCTATTAAAACTATTAGGCCCTAAACCGCCATCCCCCACCAACACAATAAACTTAATTAACCTATTAACCCCTAATCCACCATTAACCCACATCGCAACAAACCTAATACATTTATTAACCCCTAATCCGCCTACCTCCCACAATGAAAATAGCTAAATTACTAAGACCCCTAACCCAACACCCCCTAAATTAACCCCAATTACCTAAATTAAAAAAAAACGTAAAAAATTAAATAATACTAAGTTACAAACAATGAAAATAAAAAAGCTAACATTACTTGAAAAAACAAACTAAGACTAAATTAATCTAAGATTACAAAAATAAAAAATCCTAACATTACATAAAATAAACCAAATTATCAAAAGTTAAAAAATTAAACCTTATCCCTATGAAAATAAAAAGCCCCCCAAAATAAAAACACCCCCTAATCTAATCTAATGCTAAATGACCAATAGCCCTTAAAAGGGCCTTTTGTAGGCATTGCCCTAAGTTAAACAGCTCTTTTACCTTAAAAAATACTGTCCCCTAACAGTAAAACCCCCCAGCCATCAAATCCCCCAAAATAAAAAAACACTAAAAATCCTAAACTACCCATTGCCCCTAAAGGGGCATTTGTATGGGCATTGCCCTTAAAAAGGCCTTCAGCTCTTTTACTGCCCTTAAAAGGGCATTCAGCTCTTTTTCAAAGGCCCATTAAATCCCCCCCAAAAAAAAAATAAAAAAAAAAATGTACTGTTAGAGGGGGGTTTGATGGGTGGGGGGTTTTACTGTTAGAGGGGGGACAGTATTTTTTAAGGTAAAAGAGCTGTTTAACTTAGGGCAATGCCTACTTAAGGCCCTTTTAGATAGTTATATTGCAATTTTAATTTAAAGTTAGGGGGTGTTAGGTTTAGGGTTTAATAGTTTAATTTAGTGTTTTGCGATGTGGGGGGCCGGCGGTCTAGGGGTTAATAGGTTTAGTAGTTACGATGTGGGGGTCTGGAGGTGTAGGGGTTAATACTTTATTGTAGTGTTGGCGATGTGGGGGGCCGGCAGTTTAGGGGTTAATAGGTTTATTTAGGTGTCGGCGAGCGGCGGTTTAGGGGTTAATATATTTAAATAGTGTTGGCGACATGGGTGGGCGGCAGATTAGGGGTTAATAACTTTATTTAATAGTCGCGATGTGGGTGGGCGGCAGATTAGGGGTTAATCGGTTTAATATAGTGTTTGTGATGCGGGAGGGTGGCGGTTTAAGGGTTAATAGGTAGTTTATGGGTGTTAGTGTACTTTGTAACACTTTAATTATGAGTTTTGTGAAACATTTTTGTTACACAAAATCCATAACTAATGCTCTCAGATGGCAGTATGGATCGTGTCGGTATAGGCTGTAACGCAAGCTTTTTAGCCTGAATGCACAACCTGTAATACCGGCGCTATGAAAAACATAATTTATGCTTACCTGATAAATTTATTTCTCTTGTGGTGTATCCAGTCCACGGATCATCCATTACTTGTGGGATATTCGCCTTCCTAACAGGAAGTTGCAAGAGGATCACCCACAGCAGAGCTGCTATATAGCTCCTCCCCTAACTGCCATATCCAGTCATTCGACCGAAGACAAGCAAGAGAAAGGAGAAACCATAGGGTGCAGTGGTGACTGTAGTTTACAGTTAAAAAATACCTGCCTTAAAATGACAGGGCGGGCCGTGGACTGGATACACCACAAGAGAAATAAATTTATCAGGTAAGCATAAATTATGTTTTCTCTTGTAAGGTGTATCCAGTCCACGGATCATCCATTACTTGTGGGATACCAATACCAAAGCTAAAGTACACGGATGAAGGGAGGGACAAGGCAGGTGCTTAAAAGGAAGGCACCACTGCCTGCAAAACCTTTCTCCCAAAAATAGCCTCCGAAGAAGCAAAAGTATCAAATTTATAGAATTTTGAAAAAGTATGAAGCGAAGACCAAGTCGCTGCCTTGCAAATCTGTTCAACAGAAGCCTCATTTTTAAAGGCCCATGTGGAAGCCACAGCTCTAGTAGAATGAGCTGTAATCCTTTCAGGAGGCTGCTGGCCAGCAGTCTCATACGCTAAGCGTATAATACTTCTTAGCCAAAGCGAAAGAGAAGTTGCCGAAGCCTTTTGGCCTTTCCGCTGTCCAGAGTAGACAACAAAGAAAGCAGATGTTTGACGAAAATCTTTAGTAGCTTGTAAATAACACTTTAAAGCACGAACCACGTCAAGATTGTGTAAGAGACTTCCTTCTTTGAAGAAGGATTAGGACACAATGACGGAACAACAATCTCCTGATTGATATTCTTATTAGATACCACCTTAGGTGAGAACCCAGGTTTGGTACGCAAAAATACATTATCTGCATGGAAGATCAGATAAGGGGAATCACATTGTAAGGCAGATAACTCGGAAACTCTATGAGCCGAGGAAATAGCTACCAAAAATAGAACTTTCCAAGATAAAAGTTTGATATCTATGGAATGAAGAGGTTCAAACGGAACCCCTTGAAGAACTTTAAGAACCAAATTTAAACTCCATGGCGGAGCAACAGGTTTAAACACAGGCTTGATTCTAACTAAAGCCTGACAAAATGCCTGGACGTCTGGAACGTCTGGAACATCCGCCAGACGCTTGTGCAAAAGAATAGACAGAGCAGAAATCTGTCCCTTTAAGGAACTAGTTGACAACCCTTTTTCCAATCCTTCTTGGAGAAAAGATAATATCCTGGGAATCCTGACTTTACTCCATGAGTAACCCTTGGATTCACACCAATAAAGATATTTACGCCATATCTTATGATAGATTTTCCTGGTGACAGGCTTTCGTGCCTGAATTAAGGTATCGATGACTGACTCGGAGAAGCCACGCTTTGATAAAACCAAGCGTTCAATCTCCAATTACATTTGGATGGTTGAAAGGACCCTGAAGTAGAAGGTCCTGTCTCAGCGGCAGAGTCCATGGTGGAAAGGATGACATGTCCACCAGATCTGCATACCAAGTCCTGCGTGGCCACGCAGGCGCTATCAAGATCACCGATGCTCTCTCCTGCTTGATTTTGGCAATCAGACGAGGGAGCAGAGGAAACGGTGGAAACACATAAGCCAGGTTGAAAGACCAAGGTGCTGCTAGAGCATCTATCAGCGTCGCCTTGGGATCCCTGGACCTGGATCCGTAACAAGGAAGTTTGGCGTTCTGGCGAGACGCCATGAGATCCAGTTCTGGTTTGCCCCAACGAAGAATCAATTGTGCAAACACCTTCGGATGGAGTTCCCACTCCACCGGATGAAAAGTCTGACGACTTAGAAAATCCGCCTCCCAGTTCTCTACACCTGGTTAATGGATAGCTGATAGGTGGCAAGAGTGAATCTCTGCCCAGCAAATTATCTTTGAGACTTCTTCATGATGGTTGATGTAAGCCACAGTCGTGATGTTGTCCGACTGAAATCTCATCTGTCGTTACAATTGTCCAATCTGGCCTGCGAAAGGTCATACCTTTGGACAGATGGACCCGAGATAGCCACCAGAGAAGAGAATCTCTGGTCTCTTGATCCAGATTTAGTAGAGGGGACAAATCTGTGTAATCCCCATTCCACTGACTGAGCATGCAGAGTTGCAGCGGTCTGAGATGTAGGCGTGCAAACGGCACTATGTCCATTGCCGCTACCATTAAGCCGATTACTTCCATACACTGAGCCACCGAAGGGCGAGAAGTGGAATAAAGAACACGGCAGGAATTTAGAAGTTTTGATAACCTGGACTCTGTCAGGTAAATCCTCATTTCTACAGAATCTATTAAGTTCCCAAAAAGGAGACTCTTGTGAGAGGGGATAGAGAACTCTTTTCTTCGTTCACCTTCCACCCATGCGACCTCAGAAATGCCAGAACAATGTCCATATGAGACTTGGCAATTTGGAAATTTGACGCCTGTATCAGGATGACGTCTAAATAAGGGGCCACTGCTATGCTCCGCAGTCTTAGGACCGCCAGAAGTGACCCCAGAACCTTCGTAAAAATTCTTGGGGCTGTAGCTAACCCAAAGGGAAGAGCTACAAACTGGTAATGCCTGTCTAGGAAGGCAAACCTGAGAAACCGATGATGATCTTTGTGTATCGGAATGTGAAGATAAGCATCCTTTAAATCCACTGTAGTCATGTATTGACCCTCCTGGATCATAGGTAGGATGGTACGTATAGTCTCCATCTTGAATGATGGGACTCTGAGGAATTTGTTTAAGATCTTGAGATCTAAAATTGGTCTGAAGGTTCCCTCTTTTTTGGGAACCACAAACAGATTTGAGTAAAATCCCTGTCCCTGTTCCTCCTTTGGAACTGGATGGATCACTCCCATAACTAGGAGGTCTTGAACACAGTGTAAGAATGCCTCTCTCTTTATCTGGTTTGCAGATAATTGTGAAAGGTGAAATCTCCCTTTTGTAGGAGAAGCTCTGAAGTCCAGAAGATATCCCTGGGATACAATTTCCAACGCCCAGGGATCCTGGACATCTCTTGCCCAAGCCTGGGCGAAGAGCGAAAGTCTGCCCCCTACTAGATCCGTTACCGGATAGTGGGCTGATCCTTCATGCTGTCTTAGAGGCAGCAGCAGGCTTTTTGGCCTGCTTACCTTTGTTCCAGGTCTGGTTAGGTCTCCATACTGACTTGGACTGGGCAAAAGTTCCCTCTTGTCTTGCATTAGAGGAAGTTGATGCCGTACTCGCCTTGAAGTTTCGAAAGGCACGAAAATTAGTCTGTTTGGCCCTTGATTTGGACCTATCCTGACGAAGGGCATGACCTTTTCCTCCAGTGATAACAGAAATGATCTCCTTCAAACCAGGCCCGAATAGGAATTGCCCCTTAAAGGGAATGTTAAGCAGCTTAGACTTTGAAGTAACGTCAGCTGACCATGATTTAAGCCATAGCGCCCCACGCCTGAATAGCAAAACCAGAATTCTTAGCCGTTAGTTTAATCAAATGAACAATGGCATCAGAAACAAAAGAATTGGCTAGCTTAAGTGCTCTAAGCTTGTCAAGTATATCATCCAATGGGGTCTCTACCTGTAAAGCCTCTTCCAGAGACTCAAACCAGAAAGCCGCAGCAGCAGTGACTGGGGCAATGCATGCAAGGGGCTGTAGAATAAAACCTTGTTGAATAAACATTTTCTTAAGGTAACCCTCTAACTTTTTATCCATTGGATCTGAGAAAGCACAACTGTCCTCGACAGGGATAGTAGTACGCTTAGCTAGGGTAGAAACTGCTCCCTCCACCTTAGGGACTGTCTGCCATAAGTCCCATGTGATGGCATCTATTGGAAACATTTTCTTAAAAATAGGAGGGGGAGAGAACAGCACACCTGTTCTATCCCATTCCTTAGTAATAATTTCTGTAAACCTTTTAGGTATTGGAAAAACATCAGTGCACACCGGCACTGCATAGTATTTATCCAATCTACACAATTTCTCTGGCACTGCAATTGTATCACAGTCATTCAGAGCAGCTAAAACCTCCCTGAGCAATATGCGGAGGTGTTCAAGCTTAAATTTAAATGTTGACATATCAGAATCAGGTTGAATCCTCTTCCCTGAGTCAGAAACATCACCCACAGAAAGAAGCTCTCCTTCCTCAGCTTCTGCATATTGTGAGGGAGTATCAGACATGGCTCTTAAAGCATCAGTATGCTCTGTATTTCTTCTAACTCCAGAGCTGTCTCGCTTTCCTCGAAACCCAGGTAGTCTGGATAATACCGCTGACAGTGTATTATCCATGACCGCCGCCATGTCTTGTAAAGTAAACGCTATGGGCGCACTAGATGTACTTGGCGCCATTTGAGCATGAGTCCCTTGAGCGGGAGTCAAAGGGTCTGACACGTGGGGCGAGTTAGTCGGCATAACTACCCCCTCCTCAGAGTCCTCTGGTGATAAAAATTTTAAAGACAGAATATGGTCTTTATTACTTAAAGTGAAATCAGTACATTTGGTACACATTCTAAGAGGGGGTTCCACCATGGCTTCTAAACATAATGAACAAGGAGTTTCCTCCATGTCAGACATGTTTAAACAGACTAGCAATGAGACCAGCAAGCATGGAAAACACTTTAAAGCAAGTTAACAAGCAAAAAATAAAAACGGTACTGTGCCTTTAAGAAAAATAAAAAAGGTCAGAATTGGAAAAACAGTGAAAAAAAGCAGTAAATCAAACAAAATTTTTACAGTGTGTATAATAAGCTAACAGAGCATTGCACCCACTTGCAAATGGATGATTAACCCCTTAGTTAAAAAAACGGATCAAAAAAACGATATAGACGTTTTTTAACAGTCACAACAAACTGCCACAGTTCTGCTGTGGCCCTACCTTCCCAACAAACGACTTTGGAAAGCCTAAGAGCCCTTTAGAGATGTCCTATAGCATTCAGGGGACTCCTTGAGGAAGCTGGATGTCTCAGTCTGTAAAAGTTACTGCGCAATTAAGCGCTAAATTAGGCCCCTGCCACTCATGTCTAAACAGTGGAAAGCCTAAGAAAACAGTTTCTAGGCAAATTTAAGCCAGCCATGTGGAAAAAAACTAGGCCCCCATAAAGTTTTATCACCAAAACATATATAAAAACGTTTAAACACTTCCAGCAAACGTTTTATATAACTGGAATTGAAATTTTAAAAGCGTATTACCTCTGACAGTAAGCATGATACCAGTCGCTATTAAACCACTGTAATCAGGCTTACCTTACATAAATCTGGTATCAGCAGCATTTTCTAGCATTTACATCTCTAGAAAAAATTTTTAACTGCACATACCTCATAGCAGGATAACCTGCACGCCATTCCCCAGCTGAAGTTACCTCTCTCTTCAGTTATGTATGAGAACAGCAATGGATCTTAGTTACAACCTGCTAAGATCATAGAGATCACAGGCAGATTCTTCTTCTATTTTCTGCCTGGGACAAAAATAGTACAACTCCGGTACCATTTAAAAATAACAAACTTTTGATTGAAGAAAAAAACAACTACGTTTCACCACTTCTCTCTTACTACCTCCATGCTTGTCGAGAGTTGCAAGAGAATGACTGGATATGGCAGTTAGGGGAGGAGCTATATAGCAGCTCTGCTGTGGGTGATCCTCTTGCAACTTCCTGTTGGGAAGGAGAATATCCCACAAGTAGTGGATGATCCGTGGACTGGATACACCTTACAAGAGAAATCCCACACAAAAACATTTTTGAGTGCGGAATGGACGTTGCGTTAGAGGCTAAAATGCTTGCGGTATAGCTATACCGACACGACTCGTAATATGCGTTCCTGGCCATTAAAGCGTAATGGCCAATTTTTCAGCATTAAAAGCCGTAACGCACCGTAAGCAAAACTCGTAATCTAGGTGTGAAGTACCTAAAACATATTTTGTACACATATTTACTTCCATTTTTTCCTGGGGCCAAAAAAGTATTTCATACATTCTTAGTTCTGTTTTATCTCTGGGCTGCAAAAATTAGTACAAAGGGGCCACATGTGGCCAGTGGCCACCAGCTGGCCATCTCTGAGTTAGAGCATTTAGTTTTGTGCGTTACTGAAAAAGGCTTACTATGCATTTCTCGCCTGCAAAGTGTAAAGCCACACTTGGGAGCCACAAGCATTGCAGCTCTTACGAAGAACACAGCCAGTCAGCCAATCAACAGTGGCATACAGCCTCCAATTGCATGCTCTATATAAATCAAGAAAGTTTTCCCTTTAAGCTTATTCTTTCGGAAGGAAATATTTGCAGACTTGAGTGACCTTATGGTTTCTATCTGCTATAAAAATGTAAATTTCATTATGATCAGGACCAATAAAAGTGTTGTAAGATTAGTCACACACTACTCACAGCACTCATAACTGTGCACTCTCTAGAGTGTTGTACACAAATAATACTGCATTTATTTAAAAGGCAAAATATATAGCCTTACATGAGAAGTTTTGTTGTCTTATTACATTAAACCCGGTAGTTAGATAAGTTAAAATAATTGTTTTGGAACTTGTCTTACATATATCCAAGAGGTTATCATGCCATTTAACTGCCAAATTTGTAAAAGGGCAAACATGATTACAACGGTACCTTTAACCCTAAACTGTATTGTACAGCCAAATACATAACTAATAAGAAGGACAGAAAACAGATGGTCTTCTCTCACTGCAGTTTAGGAGAGGGGATTATTGATTCTGCAGCATAGGGTTATTTTACCCATGCCATTGTGTGTGTAAATTTAAAAAAATGGTACGAACCATGCTTAAATAATAATAGATATTTGAAAACATGATAGATTTGAACATGTGCATGGTATACACAGGAGCTAAATATGCCCAAGCCTTAAAAGCTCTTCCCTGTATAAGACAACTATATTAAAGCTGACAGTTCTAAACAACAATAAGAAAATATTATATTGTATATGTGTCTGAGGAAGGGGTGAAGGCCCTGAAACGTCACTCAATAAATTGTTTGCAGTGTTGTAAATCCAGAGAGTGCAATCTTCATTAGAAGTACATATGAATATTACGTTGCACCATGGTACTGTGGCTTAGGAACGTTAATGGGAGTGCTCCTATCTCTACTTTATATATATATATATATATATACATACTGTATATATATATATATATAAACAATCCATTAATCTTAAGTGTTAGACTTCACATTAACTTGTATTTGACAAAGCAAGATTGATCCTTGGAGATATTTTGAATTGGAGGTATGTTGAACTGAGGTTTTTAATATTTTGCCACTTATGTCAAAACAGCTAAACTTAAACTTTCATTATTAACTCTCAGTAAATCAAGCCTTCAACAGAGTAATAACAAACACCAGTGCCTGCCAGACCATTTACAACTAATAATGCAGGACTGGTATGAAACAACACATCTGGGGCCAGAAGACATTAAATACATATCTTTTTGTTCTGTACAGTAAAAGGTTTAAAAAAAAATAACTAAATCTGTTTGCATAGCTGGAGTGGTGCTTCCCTGCATGGTATTCTGTACAATCAATGTAGCATACAGATACTCATAGGAGTTGTTCATGAGCTGCATCAACTTTGCAATATGTTATAATTGTATTCTTTATGCAAATGTGTGTGGATATTTTTAGTTAGGTGCTATCTATCTTTACTCATTTACTTCTAGTGCAGATTACAAATGAAATGCATCCTGTTCATTTGTTAATATTGTACTGGCTGATCTACTGTGATGCATTATACAGAGCCATTCTGTGTTGGCTTGCATAGAATGCAGCTGCTAGTTTAACAACAATTCAACCTCATCCCTGCCTGCTAACACCTGTGTTCTACACAAGCTTCCTGTTTCAAAATTGGCTGCTAATTTAGAAGACTCTGCTTGATCAGAGCTCCAATTATCTGCATATGTTACTCACACTTCACCTCACACAAAGAGAATTGTATTTAACTCTGAGAAGACCAACAACCTCTGTATGTTTCATTCTAACCAATTTCCTAACATTCTTTTTATTGGTTATTTATATAGTCCTTTATTTTTAACTGGTTTCATTTGTAAATCAGAAAACTCTTTATATTAGTTTCAGGAACCATAGTTACAACAAATGCCAATGTGCATAATGAAAGTTACTATAATTATAGAGTACTTAGTATAAAGCACACATTTCCTCTTACAGCATACATATCTGCCAAAAATGTATTCCCTGCATTGCATACTGTAATTATTTTTAAGAACCACAAATAATTAGCAAAAATTATCCCAGCGAGAACTAAATTATAATGTGCTGTCATTAATTAGTTTACAGTGCCACTCGTAGCATGGGGCGAATATCATTAGATTGTTTTGGGTTACAAAATAAAAGGGCCAGTGCAATATATTTGTTGATCCACGTTAACCCTTTGGCTGCTAAAGAGAGCTTAAACACATTACTATACAATGTGCTGCAGGTCATTACTTGTAACCTATTAATTTTGTTTAGAGATAGTAGTATGAGAATTCTGCCATACTACAAAAAGTGTGATATATATATTAGGTCTATTAAGGACAAAACATATATGATCATATCCTTCAAACAAAGGAGACATTTATTCTATTAATATTGAAAGTTATACAACCAATGAACTAGAATTAACAAATTAAATGGACATTTTGCTAACCTGTCTTCCATGTGTACAGTCCTACACTTACATATGCATATTGATGACTATAGTAAGGGAGGACACTGTGGCTTTGCTGTGATTTTGTCCCTTAGTCTCTGAGGGTTCAGATGATTTTTATGTAGAGCTGTCTTCTCAGTGGCATGTGTGCACTGGGAATTGTTGACTTAATGAAGTGAATAAGCTCATGAACCTGCAGGCTACGCCAATGGCACTATGATATTCTTTCATGGCCCAGGAGAGCTAAAGGATAACCCCTCAGGCTTCCTACCTTGTGAGCAACTCATGTTAAAAGAACTATGGCCATATATTGAAAACAAGGATATCCTTTGCAAAATAATAATAATATTGTTCCTTTCAAGTACAAACATCTACTCTAAAATCTATTCTTACTTTTAAATAACACTTTCTATGAACCATTGGAATCCAGACAAAACTCACAATGATTATGTTATTTCTGCTGTAATGACAATATATTTGGGAAAATGGAAGCCATGCCATTATGATCATTGAAGCACAATCTCTCCTTAATTAATGATCAATCTTGGGAAATATATATGATTATACATTTTATTCTTGTAATTTAGCATTCACCAACCTCAGCAATTGTTATATATTGGGATTACTCTATAATTTCAATCAAGTGGCATGAAACATTTAAAAATGTAGTGGTACTTTACAAATAAACAATAATATTAATGGTAAAAATAGAAATTGTAAAGTGCACCAATCTTTTTTATTGACTGCATTTTCTAGATTTATAATAAATGTAAGAAACTATACACTTATCTTTTGCTTACAGATATATTAATATATTTAATTTATTAATTACAGCAATTAAGTTCATGTGTGCATCTATCTATCTATATATTATTGTTTATTTGTAAAGTACCACTAAATATTTAAATGTTTCATTCCACCTGATTGAATTTCGAGAGTATATATATATATATATATATATATATATATATATATATATATATATATATATATATATATATATATATATATAAAAATAAAATAGGAAATGCATGCTTGTGCACGACTGTTACCTAAGCACCCATCATTCAATAGCTGATGAAAACAACTCCACTTGCTTTACCAAAAAGTAATTCTACTTTTACATAAAAAACAAAACTAAAAAAAAAAACAAACTAAATATATTGTAGACCTTTTAAGTACTGTAAACATACTGACCTGTTGAAAGCTGCATTACTATCACAGTCAAGACAAGAAAGAAAATAGTTATTTGTATAATCTATAAGTCAAGTTGATGAGAGTAATAAAGTGCTGGCTTTATTTTATTCAACATCAATTAAACATTTTAATATATGCTGGAAGGGGCATGCATTACATCATTTACTATTACAATTCTTAGTGATAAAAAGGTGCATGGCACATTCAGCCCACACTTGATACTCAGTAAATTATATTTCAGTACTGGAAAGACTATTGTAATGCTGGAACTGAATAAATGGTTTTAGCCTCACCATGAACCACTGGATTAATCTGGGCCAACATTATTATATTTCCTATTTGGATTCATTACCTTCCCCCCTTCAACTCTTGGATGCTTTTAAAAGTTTCAGCATAAAGCTGTCCAAAATAAAAACCCAGAGGTTTCATGTTTCATTGCCAAAAAGACCATAATGCATCTTGCTATTTAGGGATTACTAAACAGAGCACTTTTCACCCTTTTTTAAGACTCACAATTATTTGCTATTTAACACCAATTTGTGATTATTCCAACAGGTTATGCTTTCCTATTTTACATGGAAGTTAAGGTTCCAAGGTACATGAAAAGATTACTTTCAGGTTCAAATCTTACACTCATTATTGGTTATGCATATTAGTAACTTAATTTTGAAAGGATTCTCAATGTCATTCTCATATTCTTTTTTTGTAGGGGTTATTTGTTCATGTATTGTATTTGTTTATTTAGAAAACTATCCAATTCCTGGTTAATTATGAATGATATGGTGGAAATTGATTTATGGTACTCTGAATTTGTTGTTTTTTTCTTTTTAGGATATACTGTCAGATTCTGTAATGTATATTCATTCACTTTCTTGCTGTAATCTATGTTCTATGTGGATGTTTTTCCTGCTTTGTATTTGGAATTGAATTATAAAATAAAAGTTTAAAAAGAAAAGTAACTTAATTTTGAAAGGATTCTAACAGAAAAGTATAGTATCACCTTAATACACATATTAATTGTGTTAGCTATTAGTGACCTTGTACATCAGAACAGAAGGAATGTTACGTGTTTATTCTGCCCACTTACCTAGTACAGATTGATGGCACTCTACATACAAGAAAACATATTTGTACTGTGATGAACAGAGTTTGTTACTAGACTAAGCATTACTTGACTGATAGTGTTTTAGTCTGCAAATATCCTGTCTATCAAATGCTATATCCTGAGCATTTCATAACACACCATCCTTCTTCTAAACCAATTCTATTGAAATATGAGAAGCAGTAAATTGAGGCCATAAACCATTTAGCAGTTTTGATATATGAGATGCAAGAAATTTAAACTATACTCTTTTAGGAATTAAAAAAGTTAATTAAGACACTGCCAAATTAATAACAGATCTTATTTAATAGACGAACAGGTGACATTCCAGTTCTTACATGCAGGTTTAACAATTATGGATAGTAAGTATCTGCCTAAGTATACTTCAATGTTGCCTGATGTCACCTGTCTGTATACCTGATTAACATTTGTAATCCATTACAACTTATTTGGTTGGTGGCAGATATGGATGCTTTGGGAACCAGAGAGGACAGATTTAATTTGTATTCTTTTAGCTATTCTGAACACTTATCGATCCTTCCACTTTATGGAGATTGCTTTTTTTTTTTAACATAAGATATTTGAGAAGTCTGTAGACTACTTAAATTTCAGTCAAGAAAACTAAATAATAAAACTTAACTTTTATTGGAATATCGTTTTTTTTACAATATTCCAATAAAAGTTAAGTTTTATTATATAGTTTTCTTTCAATCTGCTTCATATTAATTACATTATTATTGAACGTTGTGAGTGCTATTTTTGTACTCTTTTTTCAGCTCTTGACTGAAATTTAAGTAAACTATTCATTAGTACAAGCACCAACCCCTTTCTCCATACTGAGTAATTATAAATATATATATATATGGGAATGTTTAATTAATACAACAAGTAGTGCCATTGGTATCCCTCTTACCATGTATGTAGACTAATAATATAGTATGCCAGAAACAGAAGAACTACTCACCATGCATGTGTCAAGCTCCTCCAACCGCTCCATCTCGGTTAAATCTTCAACAGTGATGGTGGTGGTGCGCTTGCTTGGCTTCTCGTCAATTGTTTCAATTTCCATGGATTCTTGATGTGGAAGTGGCTTGCCACGATTGGTCAAATGATTAGCCTAGATGTAAGCACAAATTTTAATACCAAACTTTGGTTTCATATTCCTCAAATACTGAAACAGTTCAAGTTAATTAGAGTCATCATTTTACAGACCAAATTTTAAAAGAATACTAAAGAAAATCTAACATTTTGAATTAAATTTCAGTTATCCAAATTTTTTGTAACGAATATTCAGGGAAATATGTTTCCCTGAATATTTGCTGACTGCACTGTTGTGAGGGATTTTTTTTGTTTTAAATAAAACAAATACTGAATATTTGTAGAGCATTTACATTCGTTTTCATTAAACAATGTAAATGCTCCTAAGCTACAGTTGATTAGTTCACCTGTAGCTTATACCCACTACTCTTCTTCACAGAGCCCAGGCCTCAATAGTAGGATGGCTTAGAGCGGCAGCTCCCAAGCCCTTCACTAAAGGGCCTTCTCCTTTAGTGCCGGCCCTGGGAGCTGCCATGCTAACCCTCCTAATAAGGGGCTCTGTAAAGAAGAGGAGCAGGTTAGTGCAGCTCTTTATCACCTTCAATGTAAGTATTTAACTCCTTACAGGTAATTTATAGCAAAATAATGAATACTGATGAATTTTGTCAGTATTTTTTCATTTCTTTAAATTTCATTGTTGTTTTTGTTTGGATATTTGTTTCATTAAAACAAAAATATCAATTTTCCATTACAAAATTAATGGACATCTCTATTAAAGACATAAATCGCTATTTAACTGTCTCATTAAAAAGAGCTGGTCTTGTGTTATTACACATTTAGGGCTAGATTATAAGTTGAGAGCAAAATATGGCTTTTGCGAAAGCGATATTTGCGCTCAACTTAGTCGTACTAGAGCTGGTATTACAAGTTAGGAGCAATATGAATACTTCCATAGACTCCAATAGGAGCCTCTTTCTGATGCTGTGAGACTTGGCATGAGAACGCGCGTAGGGAAGGAGGATCACATCATCGGAGCTTATTTTGGATTCATTATTTTTTTCACTTTGGAATCAATTTTTACTTTTTATTTTTCACTTTTTCAAGATATATTTTGGGACTATTTTTCATTACTTAAAGGGACAGTATACACTAATTTTCATTTAACTGCATGTAATAGACACTACTATGAAGTATAATATGAACAGATACTGATCTAAAAATCCAGTATAAAACCATTTAAAAACTTACTTAGAAGTTCCCAGTTTAGTTCTGTTAAAAAGGTAGCTGAAACACCCATTACAAGTGGGAAAAACAGACACTCCCCCCTTTCCTTTGCATATGAAAAGACTCTTTACACAAACAGGAGCAAGCTGGAGTAGGTATATACGTCAGTATTATCATAAAACTTTGGGGCTTGGTTAGGGGTCTGAAAATCAGAGCAATGTTTTTAAAAAATAAGCAAAATTATACATTTAAAAAAAACCTGTATGGGCTATATAAATAGATCATCTACAAAACATTAATGCAAAACAAATCTAGTGTATAATGTCCCTTTAATGTTATATAACACTTCAAGGATGCACTCATTTCAAAAAGATTTCCATTTAATTATATTGTGTTTCATATTTTACTGGGCACATTACTTGGAACTGGATAACTAATCCTAGTATAATCCAATCAGATTTATTTTTATATTTTTTTTTAGTTCTATGTTTGTATATATTTTTAGGGTACCCTATTAACATTAGTTAATAATATGTTATGTTTTAAATTAATTTGTATGACTTATATGATTTTGTTCATCACTTTAGCCTTTTGACACTCCCTGTGTAAAGTATGCTAATTCATGTGTACCATGTAGATAACATTGTGCTCTCTCCCGTGGAGTTGTGCCTGACACAGCACTGGTTGGCTAAAATGCAAGTCAATCACAGAGGTAAAAAGTATGTTACTATAATCATATTGACTGTGCAAAACTGGGGAATGGGTAATAAAGGGATCATCTATCTTTTTAAACAAATATTTTGGAGTAGACTGTCCCTTTAATCTTATACATGTCTTCAATTTTTGGTGAAAGATAAATCCTAAGGAATTTCATTTGAAAGGCTCTATTAAAAGAGCAGCGGCACATCACATATTGCATTACTTTATCATTGATTGAAACATTCATAATCTTCAGATTAACTTGAAAATTAGAAATAGACCTGGAAATACCAAGTTCCTTAAGTAGCAAATTAATTATGTTTATAAGGTTAGAAAGTGTAAATAAAACGTGATCTGTGTATAAAGAAATCTTAAATTCTTCTTGTTAAATTTTAATTCTATTTGAGGGTTTAGGTGAATTTGAAAAGCTAACATGTTTATACAAATGCAAAAAGTATTGGGGATAATCGACATCCCTGTCTAGTGCCATTAGTTATATTAATCATCCAGATTTTAAACTATTAACTTTAGCTGTGGGTTGCCCACAAAGAGACATAATCTTCTTCATCATATTATCACCAAATCCAAAATATTGAAGTGCATTTTTAAGATAATGCCCATCAACAGTGTCAAAAGCCTTCTTGGCATTTGTCAATACCATTATCAATGGAATATTTGTATTCATCGCATATTGCATTAGCTATAAGGTCTTGATCTTATTGTCTCTTGCCTCTCTCTTTGACTCAAATCCTACTTGATCCTGATCGATTGATCAATTTAGATAGCAGTGGCTTGATTCTAATAGCCGAAATTGTAGCATGTATATTCATATTCACCACATATTGCATTAGCTGTAAGGCCTTGATCTTGTTGTCTCTTGCTTCTCTCTTTGACTCAAATCCTACTTGATATGGATTTATTAATTCAGTTAGCATTGGCTTAATTCTATTACCATGTATTTTCAAGTCAGTATTTAAGAATTAGATTGGTCGGTAACTCATAACCAATTCCATTTGCTTTCTAGGCTTAGGGATTACGACCACAAATATCTCTCCTTTATCAACTAATGAAAATAAAATCCATAAATATAACAATTCTGTAATACATTCTTTACAAAATATTTACTTGTGAATCCCTCTGGGCCTGATGCTTTACCTTTTTTAGTTCTAGAATTGCTTTTTCAATTTAATAGGTGTATCTAACTTTTCTATAAAATTATAGATATATATTTATTGTTTTCATTATCAATAAGTATAAATGCTAGAATTTATTTTCTTTTTCTTTATTGCATTAAGAGTTTCCCCATTTTATCTCCTTATACATAGTATTTTTTTATTAGTTTTTTTAGAAAGATTGCATTTTTTTTATTTATTGATGAAAGTATCTTTTAACTTCCATCCTACATTTTTTCCATTTTATCTTTTAGATAAATATTACTTGGGTCCTTTAAATGCAAGTTTTTGATTTTCTGTAGGTTTAATAATGTTTCATCTAATTTCTGTCTATTTGCTTTTCTTTGGATAGCTTTCTGTTGAATTAAATTTCCTCTTAGTACACATTTATGTGCGTCCTATAACATCTGGAAGTTAACATCTGTTATTTTACTGAATACAAAATAGCCCTTTATTTGGCTTCTTATAAGTTCTCTTATTTTTTATAATCTAGTATAAAATTATCTAATTGCCAACTATAAATTGATATTGATTTTACTGGCCATTCTACATTAGAGATCTGCGAAAAAATAATTGGGTGTCAACATTTCTCATAAGGACATTTATTTTTCATGGATGAATAAGAGGACATTTTTATCTGATTCATCTCAACCTGGCCATTGTTTTTTTTTTTTTAACTGTCGTGGCCAAACTTTTTTCTGAATATTTTGTTCCCCATGCTATTAAAATAGCAAACAGGAATACTTTTCTTATTTCACTTTTGGTATGATTAATTACAATTTAGTCAATCTTTGTGAATATATTGGTTAGATTTTTATACTGTTCATTGTATTTGTTTGTTCATTGTCATCTATACCTTTGCACCATGAGAATTTCCTTGTATAATTAGTTTTTTTATACTAATAAATTATTCCATTCGATACAGTAATGGGTGCAAGATCTGTCCATGTAATGGGAAATGTTGTATATATTTTCTTAAAGGAAGACACATAGAATTGACACATAGACTATTATAGAATATAATAAGCGTGGATGAGCAAAATAAGTATAATCCTTATATTTAGGGTTCAATAGTCTCTCTCTCTCTCTCTCTCTCTCTCTCTATATATATATATATATATATATATATATATATATATATATATATATATATATATATATATAATATGTATTTGTGTGTGTATTTAAATTGTTTACAGAAACTTCTCTAAAGCTTTTATTCACTTATTTAACTATTATTTTGACATAGTAGAATTTTTCACTAGACAGTCCATGAATGGGTCTCAATGTATATTTCTTATTTTTATATTGTCTTAATTATGTGTTTTAAAACAAAAATATAATCCACTGAAATAAACTTTGGTTTAATAGTTACTTTGGTGCATGCTCTAGAGCTATTGTATTTCCAACTTGTGTGAGTACCGCTGCTAACAATCATCAATTTTGACAGAATTTCAAGCATTACTACACTATGGGATTTATTTTGTTGTCCATAGACAGACATTGTAGTGCAAAAATTGCATGCCCTTATTTGTTAGAGCTTGTAATGTTAGCATTTCCAACCCTGTATTTATTAAAGTGGAGGCAAGCCTGCTTTTGTATTTTACCCTCAAGCTGGACATAGATTTTTTGTTTTGTTAATGCTAAATTTACATCCTCTACAATGTCCCTTTAACAAAACATTTTATGAGGGATTTAATTTTGAGTATATTGTCCCTTTAAAACATGTCCTATTGACAGTAATTAAGGAATGGAACATTATATTACTACAAAAAGGGAAAATGGCAGTAGTAGCAGATATAGGGGGATGCTGGAAAAGTACATAGCAGATTAAAGATACTAATGTCTTGTATGTCTGCATTGTTATAGGGTGTCTGGTAAATTAGGAAGGGCAAAGAGGGCATTTAGTGAATAACCTTTCAGGGTTACTAAATGATCTGCAGGTTTTGTATGAAACAAAAAAATAACTATTTGTATGCTAAAAAAAGTAACAAAACAGCTATCGCTCAGATTTGTTACAATATTACACTGATATTTTATGATGTGTTCCTAGATTAACTCACGTCCCTCAATAGACACTTATTAGTAAATGTTATCTTTAATAAGTAATTACTTTAAATACCAATGAATGGAACAATACAATAAAACATTTCTCATTATGGGAAGCATCATAGTTAAACCATTAATACTTTGGGAGCACTCAACAAAAAGCATGCAAATTATAACAGATATTAACATGACACATTTTTGTCTTTTCAAATACACTTTTTTTTTTTACAAACTGGCTGTTGAACAATTCCTTTTGAAATACCATACACATATACATTTGTTTTATCTATTATACAAGGTTTGCATTATTTATTGAAATTAATTCAATCTTTGCTTTGCTTATATTAAAATTTAATCACATCCTCCTGAAGCGACAGCATCCTGTTCCAAGATCACAGTCAGCTATTTCAAATATCTAAAAATGTATGTTTATATTAAAGTACATTTTTACAAAAATAAAAATATATTCCGTTTTCTGAGTAGTAGACTGTCTAATGAAATCTTGTTTTTTAGCTCATAGCATGTGGCTTTTGCTTGATCAAATGTTACCACACTTTAAATGTAATCATGTCAATTAAAATAACTTCCTTCAAACAAATAATGCCAAAATGTTTTTCCCCCCTAAATCTCTTGTGATGTAATACTCAATATTTCAAAATCGGTGTCAAAATGTCTGTAAATAGAACAAATGATATCCAAAATCTCAAAGAAAATGTCAAAACATCAAAATGAAGAGCAAAGAACCGAAAACTAGACTGGACTGGAGAAATTGTGGCAAATCCCATACCAAAAACTAGTAAAGAGGATTCTTAATTTGTTTCCTTATGCCATTAGCAGAAACAGCTTAAACATGTTAATAATCTTTGAGTCTAAATACATAGCTGTGACTGATGACTGAGTTATGAACATGCAACATCTCGTCATATATCACTTTGTTAATCAGAATCTTCAACTCATGAACCAATCTGTCCACATCTTCGCAATTTCACCGACCCCAAGAAAGAAGACTAGGAAAAATAACTAGTGATCCTGCCCTGCGAGTACAACCAGATAAGAGAACCAGGCCTTGTTTTGGATAGTCTAGAGCCAGGAGGATGATTCTTTTCTTGTGTCTATTAATCTTTATTAGCACTCAAATAAGGAAACAACTAAATTAAAGTAATATACTATTCTGATTTTGTATCCCACATTGCCCTTACCACAATTGAGTAATCCCTACTCTGCATATATACTAAGTTACCTTATAATACTGAACTATCCCACTTCTGAAAAATATCAAGAAAACCATCTTTTCTAAAGAGGCAATTTTTCTTGATAAATCATCCTCCATACCCATACAGACCTGAAATGTTGCTACAATAATTAAGTAGCAGTCTTCAGACTGCTATTTAATGGTTTAATGGTTCAGATACAGCATACAATTTAATGATATATATATATATATATATATATATATATATATATATATGTGTGTGTGTTACAAAATTGTATCATGTCTCAATAATTGCATTGTTTCTAAGTGAACAATCAAAAACAAATACTTTAGAAAGACTATATTGGAAAACATAATTTATGCTTACCTGATAAATTCCTTTCTCCTGTAGTGTAGTCAGTCCACGGGTCATCCATTACTTATGGGATATTAACTCCTCCCTAACAGGAAGTGCAAGAGGATCACCCAAGCAGAGCTGCTATATAGCTCCTCCCCTCTACGTCATACCCAGTCATTCGACCAAAACCAAACGAGAAAGGAGAAACTATAGGGTGCAGTGGTGACTGGAGTTTAATTTAAAATTTAGACCTGCCATAAAAAACAGGGCGGGCCGTCGGCTGACTACACTACAGGAGAAAGGAATTTATCAGGTAAGCATAAATTATGTTTTCTCCTGTTAAGTGTAGTCAGTCCACGGGTCATCCATTACTTATGGGATACCAATACCAAAGCTAAAAGTACACGGATGACGGGAGGGACAGGCAGGATCTTTACACGGAAGGAACCACTGCCTGAAGAACCTTTCTCCCAAAAACAGCCTCCGAAGAAGCAAAAGTGTCAAATTTGTAAAATTTGGAAAAAGTATGAAGAGAAGACCAAGTTGCAGCCTTGCAAATCTGTTCAACAGAGGACTCATTCTTAAAGGCCCACGTGGAAGCCACAGCTCTCGTAGAATGAGCTGTAATTCTTTCAGGAGGCTGCTGTCCAGCAGTCTCACAGGCTAAACGTATTATGCTACGAAGCCAGAAAGAGAGAGAGGTAGCAGATGCTTTTTGACCTTTCCTCTGTCCAGAATAAACGACAAACAGGGAAGAAGTTTGGCGAAAATCTTTAGTTGCCTGTAAATAAAATTTCAGGGCACGGACTACGTCTAGATTGTGCAGAAGTCGTTCCTTCTTTGAAGAAGGGTTAGGGCACAATGATGGAACAACAATCTCTTGATTGATATTCTTGTTAGTGACTACCTTAGGTAAGAACCCAGGTTTAGTACGCAGAACTACCTTGTCTGAATGAAAAATCAGATAAGGAGAATCACAATGTAAGGCCGATAACTCAGAGACTCTTCGAGCCGAGGAAATAGCCATTAAAAACAGAACTTTCCAAGATAACAGCTTGATATCAATGGAATGAAGGGGTTCAAACGGAACACCCTGTAAAACGTTAAGAACTAAGTTTAAGCTCCACGGTGGAGCAACAGTCTTAAACACAGGCTTAATCCTGGCCAAAGCCTGACAAAAAGCCTGAACGTCTGGAACTTCTGATAGACGTTTGTGTAAAAGGATGGACAGAGCTGAGATCTGTCCCTTTAAAGAACTTGCAGATAAACCCTTTTCTAAACCTTCTTGTAGAAAAGACAATATCCTAGGAATCCTAACCTTACTCCATGAGTAACTCTTGGATTCGCACCAGTGTAAATATTTACGCCATATTTTATGGTAAATTTTCCTGGTAACAGGTTTCCTAGCCTGTATTAAGGTATCAATTACTGACTCCGAAAATCCACGCTTTGATAAAATCAAGCGTTCAATCTCCATGCAGTCAGCTTCAGAGAAATTAGATTTTGATGTTTGAAAGGACCCTGAATTAGAAGGTCCTGTCTCAGAGGCAGAGACCAAGGTGGACAGGATGACATGTCCACTAGATCTGCATACCAGGTCCTGCGTGGCCACGCAGGCGCTATTAGAATCACTGATGCTTTCTCCTGTTTGATCCTGGCAATCAATCGAGGAAGCATCGGGAAGGGTGGAAACACATAAGCCATCTTGAAGGTCCAAGGTGCTGTCAGAGCATCTATCAGGACCGCTCCCGGGTCCCTGGATCTGGACCCGTAACAAGGAAGCTTGGCGTTCTGGCGAGACGCCATGAGATCCATATCTGGTTTGCCCCAACGTCGAAGTATGTGGGCAAAGATCTCCGGATGAAGTTCCCACTCCCCCGGATGAAAAGTCTGGCGACTTAGGAAATCCGCCTCCCAGTTCTCCACGCCTGGGATGTGGATCGCTGACAGGTGGCAAGAGTGAGACTCTGCCCAGCGAATTATCTTTGAGACTTCCATCATCGCTAGGGAACTCCTTGTCCCTGCGTGGGTTAATTTAAGATAAGCGCCAAGTTATTATCCTTAAGCTCCCTCACAGGTAATCTTCCCTATGATTACCACTTTTAGTATAAACCAAACAAGAGTCAATTATTGAAGTTCGGGAGCGCTAAAAAAAGCTTTAAGGACAATATGGAGATTTAAAATTTGCACAATATTTATTGCTGGTAGACAATCTAAAAACATATATAAATCAAAGATACATAAAAAACAATAATGTAAGCAAGATAATCAGTCTAGGGTTGGATGAAGTAGTGCTAATATACTATAGTTTGGGACGTCTCCCTTTTAAACTTTATAATGATTGGATTTCTCTGTATCTTAACCTTTACGTCTTAATTATTACAACACGCTAATTTAACGATAGCTATGTTACCACCTTAATCCACCTTATATTTACATCTAAAAATGTAGTATCTTTAAAAAGATATTTTCTTGACTAATTGTCAGATTAAAATGTTCATAAAAAATGCTTTGATGTTTAAAAGTCTTTTTCTAACTTTTGTAGCAATATGCAGAGTTCCAGTATAAAAAATATTTTGTAATCCAATAAATTTCCGTTATTTCTTAGAGGGGTAACCTTGTAACACTTCAGTCTTTTTTATGCAATTTGTAACAAGTGTTTCTAATGAGCTTACCGGGTCTTCTGACACCTGCTGTGTCTGGCGGTTTGTTTGTTTATCTTACCAGGAAGATGTTTATGCCTTTTCTCTCTCCAATCTTGTACGATACAAGACTAGCCTGTAAGCTTGGTTCTTTGGAGCCTGTTTCGGTCTGTGTGGCTCTGATGGTGCAGTACCTTCTGTTCGAGATATCTTTGGCTGTCGGTTTTTGGCAGCAGGCTTTCGAGTAAATATTTGCGCTACATGCTCCGGCGTGTTTGGCGGCTCCTTCGATGCTCAGTATACAAACGGCCGTTTGTTTTAAGCTTCTTTTCTTCTTCCCCTGTACTCAAATGATGATTGAGATCCTGCAGGGGATATATGAGCTGTAATGGTTGCGTCTACGCGTTTCGCCGGTTGGCTTTATCAAGACGGGTGGTTTGTGTTCTGAAGCCCGGTATTTTTAAAGAACCCTCTTCTCTTTCTGATTGGTTGATGTTTTTTTCCCCCTCCTTGTCCCTCCCTGATGGTTGATGTAAGCCACAGTCGTGATGTTGTCCGACTGAAACCTGATGAACCTCAGAGTTGCTAACTGAGGCCAAGCCAGAAGGGCATTGAAAACTGCTCTTAATTCCAGAATGTTTATTGGAAGGAGTCTCTCCTCCTGAGTCCATGATCCCTGAGCCTTCAGGGAATTCCAGACAGCGCCCCAACCTAACAGGCTGGCGTCTGTTGTTACAATCGTCCAATCTGGCCTGCTGAAGGGCATTCCCCTGGACAGATGTGGCCGAGAAAGCCACCATAGAAGAGAATCTCTGGTCTCTTGATCCAGATTCAGCATAGGGGACAAATCTGAGTAATCCCCATTCCACTGACTTAGCATGCACAATTGCAGTGGTCTGAGATGCAGGAGTGCAAAAGGTACTATGTCCATTGCCGCTACCATTAAGCCGATTACCTCCATGCATTGAGCCACTGACGGGTGTTGAATGGAATGAAGGACACGGCAAGCATTTAGAAGTTTTGTTAACCTGTCCTCTGTCAGGTAAATTTTCATTTCTACAGAATCTATAAGAGTCCCCAAGAAGGGAACTCTTGTGAGTGGCAATAGAGAACTCTTTTCTACGTTCACCTTCCACCCATGCGACCTTAGAAATGCCACAACTAACTCTGTATGAGACTTGGCAGTTTGGAAACTTGACGCTTGTATCAGAATGTCGTCTAGGTACGGAGCTACCGATATTCCTTGCGGTCTTAGTACCGCCAGAAGAGAGCCCAGAACCTTTGTAAAGATTCTTGGAGCCGTAGCTAACCCGAAGGGAAGAGCTACAAACTGGTAATGCCTGTCTAGGAAGGCAAACCTTAGGTACCGGTAATGATCCTTGTGAATCGGTATGTGAAGGTACGCATCCTTTAGATCCACTGTGGTCATGTACTGACCCTTTTGGATCATGGGTAAGATTGTCCGAATAGTTTCCATTTTGAACGATGGAACTCTTAGGAATTTGTTTAGGATCTTTAAATCCAAGATTGGTCTGAAGGTTCCTTCTTTCTTGGGAACCACAAACAGATTTGAGTAAAACCCTTGTCCGTGTTCTGACCGCGGAACCGGGTGGATCACTCCCATTAGCAAAAGATCTTGTACACAGCGTAGAAACGCCTCTTTCTTTGTCTGGTTTGTTGACAACCTTGAAAGATGAAATCTCCCTTTTGGAGGAGAAGCTTTGAAGTCCAGAAGATATCCCTGAGATATGATCTCTAATGCCCAGGGATCCTGGACATCTCTTGCCCAAGCCTGGGCGAAGAGAGAAAGTCTGCCCCCTACTAGATCAGTTTCCGGATTGGGGGCCCTCACTTCATGCTGTCTTAGGGGCAGCAGCAGGTTTTCTGGCCTGCTTGCCCTTGTTCCAGCCCTGTCTGTAACGAGCAACAGTTCCTTCCTGTTTTGGAGCGGAGGAAGTTGATGCTGCTCCTGCCTTGAAATTACGAAAGGCACGAAAATTAGACTGTCTAGCCCTTGGTTTGGCTCTGTCTTGAGGCAGGGCATGGCCCTTACCTCCAGTAATGTCAGCGATAATTTCTTTCAAACCGGGCCCAAATAATGTCTGCCCTTTGAAAGGTATGTTAAGCAATTTAGATTTAGAAGTCACATCGGCTGACCAGGATTTTAGCCACAGCGCTCTGCGCGCCTGAATGGCGAATCCGGAATTCTTAGCCGTAAGCTTAGTTAAATGTACTACGGCATCAGAAATAAATGAATTAGCTAGCTTAAGGACTCTAAGCTTGTCTATAATTTCATCCAATGGAACTGAGCTAATGGTCTCTTCTAGAGACTCAAACCAGAATGCCGCCGCAGCCGTGACAGGCGCAATGCATGCGAGGGGTTGTAATATAAAACCTTGTTGAGTAAACATTTTCTTAAGGTAACCCTCTAACTTTTTATTCATTGGATCTGAAAAGGCACAGCTATCCTCCACCGGGATAGTGGTACGCTTAGCCAGAGTAGAAACTGCTCCTTCCACCATAAGTCCCGTGTGGTGGCGTCTATTGGAAACATTTTTCTAAATATAGGAGGGGGGGAAAAGGGCACACCGGGCCTATCCCACTCCTTGGTAATAATCTCTGTAAGCCTCTTAGGTATAGGAAAAACGTCAGTACACGCAGGTACCGCATAGTATCTATCCAGCCTACATAATTTCTCTGGGATTGCAACCGTGTTACAATCATTCAGAGCCGCTAATACCTCCCCTAATAATACACGGAGGTTCTCAAGCTTAAATTTAAAATTTGAAATGTCTGAGTCCAGTTTATTTGGATCAGATCCGTCACCCACAGAATGAAGCTCTCCGTCTTCATGTTCTGCCATTTGTGACGCAGTATCAGACATGGCTCTAACATTATCAGCGTACTCTGTTCTCACCCCAGCGTGATCGTGTTTACCTCTAAGTTCTGGCAATTTAGATAAAACTTCAGTCATAACATTAGCCATGTCTTGTAAAGTGATTTGTAATGGCCGCCCTGATGTACTTGGCGTCGCAATATCACGCACCTCCTTAGCGGAAGATGCAGGTACTGACACGTGAGGAGAGTTAGTCGGCATAACTTTCCCCTCGTTGTCTGGTGAAATTTTCTTGAAATGTACAGATTGGCTTTTATTTAAAGTAGCATCAATGCAATTAGTACACAAATTTCTATTGGGCTCCACATTGGCTTTTGAACATATTGCACAAAGAGATTCCTCTGTGTCAGACATGTTAAAACAAACTAGCAATTAGCCTAGCAAGCTTGGAAAATACTTTTCAAATAAATTTACAAGCAATATAAAAAACGTTACTGTGCCTTTAAGAAGCACACAAAAACTGTCACAGTTGAAATAACAATGAACCGGATTAGTTATAGAAACCAAATTTTCACAGTAAATGCATCAAGTTAGCAAAGGATTGCACCCACTAGCAATGAATGATTAACCCCTTAATACCAAAAAACGGATAACAATTGAAAATATAATCGTTTTTATCACAGTCAAAGCACAGTCTCACAGGTCTGCTGTGAGTGATTACCTCCCTCAAAACTAGTTTTGGAGACCCCTGAGCTCTGTAGACACGTCCTGGATCATGCAGGGAGAAAAAGGCAGACTGTGACTGAATTTCTACTGCGCAATAAAAGCGCCAAAATAGGCCCCTCCCACTCATAATACAACAGTGAGGGAAGCTCAGTAAACTGTTTTAATTCAAAACAAACGACAGCCATGTGGAAAATAACGCCCAAAACTATTTTTCACCAAGTACCTCAGATAAATAAACGATTAACATGCCAGTAAACGTTTAAAATATAATTTATGAAATGTTATTAAAAAGCCTGCTGCTAGCCGCTCACACTGCAGATTTAGGCTAAAAGTTATATGTATACAGTATTTTCCCAGTGAAGTGCCATTCCCCAGAAATACTTAAGTGTAAACATACATACATATCAGCCTGATACCAGTTGCTACTACTGCATTTAAGGCTGTACTTACATTACATCGGTATTAGCAGTATTTTCTCAGTCAATTCCATTCCTTAGAAAATAATATACTGCAACATACCTCCTTGCAGGTGAACCTGCCCGCTGTCCCCTGTTCTGAAGTTACCTCGCTCCTCAGAATGGCCGAGAACAGCAAATGGATCTTAGTTACGTCCGCTAAGATCATACACAAACTCAGGCAGATTCTTCTTCTAATGCTGCCTGAGAAAAAACAACACACTCCGGTGCCGTTTAAAATAACAAACTTTTGATTGAAGAAATAAAAACTAAGTTTAACAACCACAGTCCTCTCACACATCCTATCTATTAGTTAGGTGCAAGAGAATGACTGGGTATGACGTAGAGGGGAGGAGCTATATAGCAGCTCTGCTTGGGTGATCCTCTTGCACTTCCTGTTAGGGAGGAGTTAATATCCCATAAGTAATGGATGACCCGTGGACTGACTACACTTAACAGGAGAAATACAGGTCCAAAAGTAGAAACTCAATGCAACAAAAGTGTATATACCTATTATCACTGACACACAAGTTAGATCATTAAACAAAATTGAGTACACCTGTGATTTTCATTTAGCCTAATTGCATGAATCTAATTATAAAATGACCTGTGAACACAAGCCTTTCTCAATGTTGCTCCTATGCGCTGTGTCATCTATTTGCATGTCTGCATTATGGCTAAACATGGAAAAGAATTGCCAGAGGAAATGAAAAATCTGACTGTGAGACTTCACAAAGATGTTAAAGGATTCAGGATCGGTGACCAACTAAAAATCAGTTGAAATACAGTTGCAGCAGTAATCATGAGGTATAGAACAAGCCATAGTACCACTTATTAGAGCCACAGTCGCCATCCTCTTAAAATGATGCCACGGACCATGCACTACTTGCACAATCTAGCTTTAAAAAAACAGATGGGCAAGTGCTTCAGACAATGGAAATTTGAGTTTCTTTGACAGCTCAGACAGTGTGAAGGACATTGCATAATGTCAACATCTATGGCACAGCTTCCAAGAAAAAAAGCTGCAAGATTTACTATTACTAAACAGCATGAAAAGAAACCTGTTGACTATTGGGAACACATTCTTTGGTCAGATGGGACCAAGATAAATGTGTTTGGCTCAGATAAAGTCTAGCATGTTTGGCATGTATCTGGCCAGGATTATTACAGTGAATGCATAGTCCCAACAGTGAAGCACTGAGGTGGGAGTGTGATGATATGGGGCTGCATGAGGTGTTGGGGAGAAGAAAATTTATAGATGGCACCATGAATGTCTGTAGATATATCAAAATACTGGCTCACAAGATAACTCCCAGTATCCAGAAGCTTCTCAGAAGAGGAATATTCCAGCATGATAATGACCCAAAGCACACTGCCAAAATCACAAGAGTTTATAAAAAAAAACTTTGGGTATTTTAAAGAGAAAGTTAGAGCAACACAACCCCTCCAGGAAAGAGCAGCTGAAAAAAATTGTCTCTGAAGAATGGCAGAACATCTCTCCAGAAATGTGTATGCTTTGTCTGAATCACTAAAGAAAATTTGGGGATTCATGTTCCTTTAAGCACTGTAAGTCTGAATCAGAGAAGCTGAGAATTTAGCAGCAGATTTTTTTTTAATTCTTATTATTTTCATCTTATAGTACTAGCAAGTAAGCAGAGCCACACCAAATTCAGAAGAATCTATACTACAAAAAATAAAGATCCCAAGAGATACATAATTATTTTATGATTGTGTGTCTTTAAATGATTCTTGATTTTGCAATAAAGTAGAAAAGATTATTATCTTGTATGTCCGGTCTAGCACAAATATACTATGGATATTATTATTATCGGTTATTTGTAGAGCGCCAACAGATTCCGCAGCGCTATAAACAAAGGGGAGTACAACAAAACAATTATAGGGTAGAGGGCCCTGCCAAGAGTTGCACTGTTGTAGTCAGCTCTTAAGAAGGTGATCTACAAACAGCTGGACTCTTAGGCTTACATGCTAAGAGGGTTCAGGGGATTGCAGTGGAGGAGAGGAACTGGTAATAGGAAAGGTCAGCGTAGGTTGTATGCGTCCCTGAACAGTAGAGTCTTTAGGGAGCACTTGAAGCTTTTAAAACTAGAAGAGAGTCTTGTGGAGCGAGGCAGAGAGTTCCACAAGATGGGAGCCAGTCTGGAGAAGTCCTGTAAACGGGAGTGTGATGAGGTGACAAGAGAGGAGGAGAGTAGGAGGTCATGAGCAGAGCGAAGGGGACGGGAGGGAGAGTATCTGGAGACAAGATATTATCAAGTTCTCTTGCTGGGTCTGCTTTACGAAAGCATCTGATCCTGTGTTCAACTTCCTTAACAAGAATCATTTTTGAAAGCCATAGAAGCTTTGGTCAAAGCAGCTATTTCTTGTCTCTGTATTAGTTTACGCCACTGAAACATTTTAAACAATTTAAGGAAATTCCAAAATGTATATATTCAATAGAAACAGATATGAGTTTAAATAAGTCCACAAACATTTATTTCCTTTAATTTATATCCATACTTTAAGGTACTTTAAATGTTTCTGTTTACTTACCAGTTTGTGATGGCTGGTAGATAGTGCATCTAATATTTCATCAACAATACGGTCAGATAAGAAAGAAGCTACTGTCAATTTCACTTCACTGTTGAAAAAATAGAGAAAGAATAATTCAGTTTATTAAAATATGTTTGTATGTAAACTTCAGCTCATGTCTCTTTAAAGGGATATTAAGCACTAAGAACATTTCATGCACCTCCCTCAAATTATGGGTGTTGCCATTATAGTACCTATGTTACACTACAGGTATCTGAAGAGGAGTTGATGCACATGTGCAAACACATCAGTACTGGAATGCCGAGTAAACTAGATTTCAACATGGCAGCACCATGCCTAGAGGGAGGCGGGAAATAACCTCAATACTAAGCTCACCAAATATATTTAGTGTTTGCTCTCCCTTTAAATGTACAGTATACAATAATGTTCATATACCTTCATATAATAGATACTACTATAAACAAGAATATGCACAGATACGGATATTAAAAACCAGTATAAAAGGTTAGGATGTGACACCTAGTGAAACAGGCTGGGAAAGCAGGAAGAGCAGACACCCCAATCCCCTGTAGACATCAGTATACATCTAAAACTTTGGAGCTTGGTTAGGAGTCTGAAAATCAGCACAATGTTGTTTAAAAATAAGCAAAACTATACATTTTTACAAAAACACTCCTAGATGGGCTATAAAAATGGATCATCTACAAAACAATTATGCAAAGAAAAAACACTATCTGTGGGGTCGATCACAATCCTTTAAAAAAGATTATCTACTTTTTTTTTTACAAAATTACTTATTTAAGTATATTGGGTTTGTGTAAATAAAACATTTGATAAACATTTCTAAAGTATTGTGATTGACCTGTGTGTTTTGTGAGACTCTATTAGAAATAGGTGACATTAGTTTAGCAAATGTATCAACTTCTTCAAAATTCCATTATAAATGATCCAAAGAATAGAAAGAGGACACTGCTTGGCAGACAGAGAGATGAAGGTGTAAATTGTACTCTCTTTGGCATACATCAGTCATTTTTCATTAGATCATTAAGAAAATTTTATTTTTTTCATGTAAGTGGCAAGAGTCCATGAGCTAGTTATGTATGGGATATACATTCCTACCAGGAGGGGGCAAAGTTTCCCAAACCTAAAAATGCCTGGTGGTGGTGCAGAATGTTACTTTTTTTTGCGACATTTCTGCTGTGATGCGAGTTTCGTCTTTTCTTGTAGATTTCTTGTCATAAGTTTTTTTTGCGCAAAGTCGCGCCTGTTATGATGCAAGTTTTTTCATTTAATTTGTTTCGCGGCAAAAGTCTTTTTCCTCTGCATTTGCGCCATTTTTGGTGCCTAATTTTATTATGTAAGTCTCTCCCTCTTTTTGCTCTCTGCTCTCATTTGATTCATAGAGGGCTAGGTTGCTTTTGATTTTACTTTTGTATTACAAATGTTTATTATAAGCATTTTTTCCCATTCCTGAAACTGCAATTTTGAGGAAATTGGATATTTTGTTTAAATTTTATTTTTTTCTTACATTTTGCAAGATGTCTCAAACTGATCCTGCCTCTTATGTTACTGTAGGAACCAAGCTGCCTGTACACAATTTCTAATTTTCTACCAAAGCTAAGTGTGTATATTGTTTATTAGCTGATCTTATTTCTTCAGCTCAAATATGTGGCACTTGTTATGTTATATTATTTAATACTGATAATGTTTCTCTAGTACAAATACATCTACCGTTAAACCTTCACAGTCTAATGTACATGATGTTCTTGTAGATATAAGGATTATATTGCTACAGCCATAGAGAAAGCTATGACTGCTTTTCCGCCTTCAAATTAACATAAAAGATTTCTCCTAACTTCTCATAAATCTAATGAGGTTTGTATTGATCAACAGCATACTGAAGTATTTCTGCTGATGAGGATTTCTCTGACTCAGAGGATCCAACTTCAGAGACTGATATTGATAAATCAACCTTTCTATTGAATATATTTGTTCTTTATTAATAAAGTATTGTTTACTTTGGGTATTGAGGAATCTAGTCCTCTTGATAACAAGAATAGCAAATGTTTGAATTCTGTTTTTTAAAGCTTCTGAGGTTACTCTTGAACTTTTACTTATTCCAGATGCTATCTCTCATATGTTTAGTAAGTGATCTAAACTCAGTGCTTGTTTTTACCTTTTTTTTTTTGCTAGGTTTTAAAAGCTATATCCTTTACCTGTGGCTAATTTAGAGTTTTTAGGTAAAAGTCCCTACTCTTGCCGAACGTAATTCTATCTTATAAAATATATTTATTTCTTTTAACGATCCTTTAGATAGGAAGTTTGTATCCTATCTTAGAGAAGCATATTTACGTATTGGCTATGTTCCTAAACCGGCCATTTCTATGGCTGATGTTGCTGTTGTTGTTGTTTCAACTTTTTGGTTGGACAGTTTAGTTATCAGATCTTAATGAGTCTAAGCATTGTTCTTTTACTTCAACATGCTAATCATTTAATTTGTGATGCTATATTTTATGTCATTTTAAAATATATTAAATCTTTGTTTTTAGCCATCCTTACTAGAAGAGTTTTATGGCTTAAAAGGACAGTGTACACCAGAATTTTTTTTGTTTTAAAAGATAGATAATCCCTTTATTACCCATTCCCCAGTTTTGCATAACCAACACAGTTATATTAATATACTTTTAACCTCTGTGATTATCTTGTATCTAAGCCTCTGCAAACTGCCCGTTTATTTCAGTTCTTTTGACAGACTTGCAGTTTAGCCAATCAGTGCCTGCTCCCAGATAACTTCACGTGCACGAGGACAGTGTTATCTATATGAAACACGTGAACTAACACCCTCTAGTAGTGAAAAACTGTTAAAATGCATTCTGAAAAGAAGTGGCCTTCAAGGTCTAAGAAATTAGCATATGAACCTCCTAGGTTAAGCTTTCAACTAAGAATACCAAGAGAACAAAGCAAAATTGGTGATAAAAGTAAATTGGAAAATTGTTTAAAATTACATGCTCTGTCTGAATCATGAAAGTTTATTTTGGCCTAGACTGTCCCTTTAAATCTCTGATATGGTGTTTAAATTTAGATTACTATCTTATCTTTTTAGAATAGTATTTTTTTTTGGTTTTCTATTGGATTTTATTATCTCCACTATTACTGGGGGAAAGGGAGTATTTTTTCTGCCCCAAGATAAGAAATCTAAGGGTGATTTTTAAGCTCCAAATTATTTTTTCTTTCCTCTTCAACCTCTGGCTCTAATTAGAGATCTACTCTGAATTTGAATAAATCCAAGCTTTATAAATAAAACCAAATTCAGCCCCTAAGACTGCATGAAGGTGCGGCCCTTAAACTAGTTCAACTGGTGGGGGGGTGGGGGCAGATTGAATTTATTTTCAACACATTTGGACAGTTTCTGTTCAAAATCAGTGGATTCAGAATGTTGTTGTTTCAGGGGTATCAAATAGGTTTCAGATTAAAAATTCCCATGGGAAGATTCTTTCTTTCCCATGTTACAACAAACCCTGTGAAAGCTCAGGTTTTTCAGAAATGTTTTTCTGATCTAGAGTTTTCAGGGGTGATTGTTCCAGTTCCTCTGCAGGAACGGAGTTTGGGTTTCTATTCAAATCTATTCATTGTACCAAAGAAAGAAGATTCATTCTGAACAATTCTGGATCTGAAATCTTTTAATCGTTTTCAAGATGGTGACTATAAGGATTATTCTGCCTTTTGTTCAGCAAGGTCATTTCATGTCCATAATAGACTTACAGGACGCTTATCTTCACATTCCAATTCATTCAGACCACTATCATTTTCTGAGATTCTCTTTTCTAGATAAGCATTACCAATTTGTCCCTCTTTTGTTTGGCCTAGCGACAGCTCAGAGATTCTTTTCAAATGTTCTTGGTGCCCTTCTATCTGTAATCAGTACAGGATTGGATTCCTTTATTTCATTATTTTCACCCTTGTTAAACGTACTACTATCCTGCTTGAGGATAGTTCTTCGTTTGAAGAGCCCATGGATAAAAGATGGAAACTCTGTTAAGAAAGATGTTTCAACATATGGGATATTTTGTTTCAACTTTTGTTTCAACTGGTGGCGGCTGTTGCCGCAGTTACTGGAGAAACTACCTTCTGATGTGACTCCTTAAAGGATTTGATCGAGGTGGAGGATCCCCTCAACGTTACTCAGAAAAGATTTACGGCCTTGAGGGTTGTTAATTATTTTAGCTGTACTGCTATTAGGCAGTTTATTTGCTTGAATGCTATGTCTTCAGCTTTTTCTGTTCAGGCCCGTCGGGCTCTGGCTGAAGTCATGGTCTGCAGATATGACTTCTAAGTCCTTTAAGGGAATGATTTGTCTGGTCCAGGCCTGGACTCAATTATCTCCACAGTCATAGGGGGCAAGGGTGCACTCCTACCGCAAGAGTATATGAACTAATCTAAGGGACGATTGTTCTTCCGATAAAGCCCATGTCAGCAGTCCTCCGCTAAGCCAGAGCAAACCAAGAGCTCTTGGAAGCCGGCTCAGTCCTGGAATAAATCCAAGCAGAGCAAGAAGCCTGCCGAGTCTACGTCGGCATGAATGGGCAGTCCCCGGTCCTCTTCTGGATCATGTAGGAGCAATATGTCACTCTTTTCAGTCGCTTTGTTGAGGGACGTGCAGGATCTATGGGTCCTGGATGTCATAGCTCAAGGTTACAAGATAGGTTTTATGTCTCAGCCACCCAAGGGCAGATTCCTCCTGTCTTCCTGACAGAAAGGAGGGAAGCCTTTCTGGGGTGTGTACGGGATCTGTCCTCTAGGAGTTATTGTCCCGGTGCAGTGAGAGGTTTGGGATACTATTCAAACCTTTTCGTGGTCCAAAAGAAGGAGTGCTTAAGTGCTTAAGGAGGGAACCTAAAGTACTTAAGCAGGTTTTTAAATGTCCCCTCGTTTAAGAGACATTTAAGGTCCATTCTTACCCTTGTTTGAGAGGGGTATTTCATGACCACGATAGATTCCTGGACCAGCACTTCCAGTTTATCGCTCTTCCATTTGGTCTAGCTAAAGAAATTTTTCAAAGAGTGGACCATTCAGAATATCTTCTCTGTCTTCTTCAATCCCATGGATGACAAATAATCTAGAGAGAGTTCTCTTGTATCAAGTACCAGGGTAGAATCTTGGGTACTATAATAGTCTCTATAGACATGAGAATATTTCTAATAGACCAAAGATGTTGCAAGCTAGCTTCAACATGTCTTGCCCTCCAAATCTCCTTAAGGCCATCTGTGGCTCAGTGTATGGAGGTGATTGGTCTCATGGTGTCCAGCTTGGACATCATTTCCTTTGCCAGGTTTCACCTCAGACTGTTGCAAATGCACATGCTGAACTAGTGGAACGGTGGTCATTCAGATCTGTGTCAACAGATTTATCTGGACAACCAATCGGGAGAATCACTCTCTTGGTGGTTTTGTCCGGGTCACTTGTCCTGAGGGACGTCCGTCTCAAGACCATCCTGGGTGATTTTGACTATGGTTGTGAGTCTGTCAGGATGGGGAGCCGTTTGGGGTGCCAGGAAGGCACAGAGCATCTGATCTCATTTTGGATCTTTGGGCAATATACAATGCTCTGAAGGCTCGGCCTCTGCTGGGTTTGTCCCAGTTAATCAGATTCCAATCAAACAATATATCCTCGGTGGCTTACATCAACCATCAGGGGGGGGGGAACCAGAAGCTCCCTAGCTATGAGGGAAGTATAATAATCAAAAGATACTTTGCTCAGGTCTTTTTAAACCTTAGGACTTTGGATATATAATAATATCGGTGCTGAGATATAATGTTGTAAATACTAAAAAAATGAGGGAAGTATCTCGGATTATGGTGTTGGGGAGACCCGCATTTTTTTGCTGTCAGTGATCCACATTCCAGGTGTGGACAACTGGGAAGCGGATTTCCTCAGCAGACAATTTCATCTGGGAGAATGGTCTCTCCATCCCGAGGGTTTGCAAGAGGAAAATCTTATAATGTCTCAATACCAAGCTACCCAGATAGGGGTCGAGGTACAGGGATTCTCAGGTGGAGCTAACAGATGCATTCGCGGTGCCTTGGAGGGTCAATCTAATTTATTCTTTCCGATCGTTACCACGGCTTCCTAGTGCAGTGGCTTGAGTCAAGCAGACATCAGTGATACTGACTGCTCCGTCTTGGCCGCGAAGGATATGGTTCACGGATCTAGTGACGATGTCATCATCTCCTCTGTGGAAGTTACCTTGTCGCAGGGATCTGCTGACCAAGGTCTCTTTGTTCATCAATGTCTAGATTCTCTGAGGCTGACTGCGTGGAGATTGAACACTTAGTCCTAGCCAAAAAAGGGTTAGCTGAGAGAGTTATTTTTACTCTCATTCAAGCTCGTAAGCTGGTTGCTTGTCGCATCTATCATAAGGTGTGGAGGACCTGCTTATTTTGTTCTCCAGGATGAATTGGAGAAGGGCTTTTCTGCAAGTCCCCTGAAGGGACCGTTTTCGGCCCTGTCTGTTTTACTGCACAAGAGGTTTGCCGAGATTCCAGATGTGCAGCTATTTGTTAACGCTCTGCTGGGATCAGACCTGTGTTTAGATCTAAGGCTCCTCCCTGGAGTTTAAATCTTGTCCTTAAGGTTTTGCAACGGGCTCCATTGGAACCTATGCATGAAGTAGACATTAAATTGGTGTCTTGGAAGGTTCTTTTTCTACTAGCTATTGCTACTGCACGCAGAGTCTCTGAGATTGCCGTCTTGCAATGTGACCCTCCTTATCTGGTGTTTCCTGCCAATAAGGCTGTTCTACGAACCAAGTTAAGTTTTCTTCCTAAGGTTGTGTCAATTCGCAACATCAATCAAGAGATTATGATTCCTTTCTTATGTCCTAATCCTTATTCGTCGAAGGAAAGTTTAAAACGTATTTCTGGATGTGGTTTGGGCCTTGAAGTTCTATCTTCGGGTAACGAAGGAATTTAGACAAACCTCTTTCTCTATTCATTCACTTTTCCGGGAAGCATAGGGGTCAGAGGGCCTCTTCCACTTCCTTATCTTTTTGTCTAATGAGTGTCATCCGTTTAGCATAGAAACAGTGGGACATAAGCCTCCTCTGAGAAATACGTCTCATTCTACGAGAGCAGTGGTTCCCCTTGGGCCTTCAAAAATGAGGCCTCTATGGATAAGATTTGTAAGGTGGCTATCAGGTTCTCCTTACATACTTTTTCCAAAATTGTACAAGTTTGATGCTTTTGCTTCCGCTGAAGCAGCCTTCGGGAGAAAGGTTTTGCAGGCTGTGGTACCCTCAGATTAGGGTCCGCCTCTCTTTTTTCCCTCCCGTTAGCATTCCTTGTACTCTAGAGCTTGGGTATATGTTTCCCACAGGTAAGGAATGCAGCCGTGGACTCTTCCCATATTAAGATGGAAAACATCAATTATGCTTACCTGATAATTTCATTTCCATCTGTATGGGAAGAGTCCACAGCTCCCACCCGTGTTCTCTGATGGGCGGCCCTAAATTTATTTTTTTTTCTCCTGGCACCTTTTCACCCTGATATTTCTCCTACTGTTCCTTGTTCCCTCGGCAGAATGACTGGGGTTATGAGAAAGTGGGGAGGTATTTAGGCCTTTGGCTGGGGTGTCTTTGCCTTCTCCTGGTGGCCAGGTTCAGTATTTCCCACAAGTAAGGGATGCAGCTGTGGACTCTTCCCATACAGATGGAAATTAAATTATCAGGTAAGCATAATTTATGTTTTTGAAGGCAGAGCAGTCTCCGCTTCAGAGAATTACAGCTCATTTTACTAGATCAGTTGCCTCTTCTTGGGTTGTCGAGAAGAAGCTTCAGTTAATTAAATTTGCAAAGAAGTAATTTGGTTTATTTGCATATTTTTTCTTAAATTTTACTATTTTGTTGTGTTTGCTTTTTCGGAAGCAGCCTTTGGTAAAAAGGTTCTTCTGGCACTAATCTTAGTTTGATTCTAGTGCCATTGATATGAGTTTGTTTTTTTTTTTTTTTTTTAAGAAAACATTTATATTTTAGATTTAATTTCTCAGCGGATTTAGCTGTTGTTATTTTATCCCTCCCTCTCTAGTGACTCGTGGATTTCCCCATCTTGGGTATTATATACCATACGTCACTAGCTCATGGACTCTTGCCACTTACATGAAAGAAAACATAATTTATGTAAGAACTTACCTGATAAATTAATTTCTGTCACAGTGGCAAGAGTCCATGAGACCCACCCTATTTTTGGCGGTTATGATTTTTTGTATAAAGCACTTTATTTTTTCCAGTTTCTCACTTCTTCGCTACATGTTAAACTAAGGTATGAGTGAGGGGGAGGTGTATTTATAGGCATTTTGAGGTTTGGGAAACTTTGCCCCCTCCTGGTAGGAATGTATATCCCATACGTCACTAGCTCATGGACTCTTACCACAATGAAAGAAATGAATGTTTCAGGTAAGTTCTTACATAAATTATATTTTTTTATATGGATATGCATCACTGAAGGGGGGGGGGGGGAGAAAGCATTTTCAAGTATTAATTTTATTTTTACTGCAGTAAACAAGCAACATAAATGGTGGCTGAAACATCTCCTCCTTATAATATACAGTACATATATTTGTTTGAGGGAAAATAGACACCTTAGGCATGATTGCCTTTGCCTAGATACGTCAATTAATTTAGTAAACCTTTAGGAAAGCAGAGTGCTTTTAGGGGATTTTTTATGGATTGCACCTTAAAGCCACAAAGAATATGAACTTTCAGTTATCAAAATAAAGCTTTGCAAATGTTAGATAAAAGCCTTCATATTTTATCCTATTATTCCTGATGTGACACTTTAAGAAGCATGAAATATTCATAACCATCCTTCATTCATCCAACAGAAAAAAAATTGCTTAAGAAGCAGAAACCTTGTTTTTTATATTATTATATATTTATGTTTTACAAAAACTGGTCGATGCACCAAAAAGCATCTGTATTCAAAATACAATAAACAAGCTATCCCCTTTTTATTTATTATTATTATTTTTTGCAAGTATTAAAAAATAATAATAATATGCACAGTAAGGCATAAATAAATAAAAAAAAATGTGGCAACTACGACTAGAAAATAAGGAATCTAAGTATGATAAAATTTAAATAATAAATAAATTGAAATAAATCATTAAATATGGTTTACAGATCATTTACACTTTTCTATACTGATATTTAAGAAAGGTATAAACTGAATATAAAAAATAAATTGTGTTTAAGTACTGCACAAATAAATAGGACATATAATTGTCCTTGAAAAAGCTGGGGATTCCTGGAGAAACGTACGTCAGAGACAATAGGACAATCGGACTCATACATCACTAGGAGGGTTGGGACTCTTTTGAAATGGATACCACTTTTGACAGATGCTAGTTTGTAGGTGTTTTGCTGTATAGCCTAATCTGTTCTTAGAAATTGTAGGACATACCAAGTGATTTTTAAATGTATTAATACATACTTTAAATCTACTTTATGAGTCCTACCTGTCATCTGTTTGCAGTTCAAGAGGATTTTACATGGGCTTTCTATACTAAGAGCTAAGTCATAACGCTTTCATGTGTAAGTATGGCTTCATCTATTACACTGATTGGATACCATACAGGACTTCACTATTTGTGTTTTTCTTTTCCTTTTGTTTCTTTAAAGGGACAGTCAACACCAGAATTTTTGTTGTTTTAAAATATAGATAATCCCATAATTACCCATTCCCCAGTTTTGCATAACCAACACAGTTATAATACACATTTTACCTTGTATCTAAGCCTCTGCAGACTGCCCCATTATTTCACTTCTTTTGGCAGACTTGCATTTTAGCCAATCAGTGCTCACTCCTCGGTAAATTCACGTGCATGAGCTCAATGTTATCTATAAGAAACACATGAACTAATGCCCTCTAGTGGTGAAAAACTGTCAAAATGCATTTAGATTAGAGGCAGCCTTCAAGGTCTAAGGAATTAGCATATGAACCTCCTAGGTTTAGCTTTCAACTAAGAATACCAAGAGAACAAAGCAAAATTGATGATAAAAGTAAATTGGAAAGTTGTTTAAAATTACATGCCCTATTTAAATCATGAAAGTTTTTTTTTTGGACTTGACTGTCCCTTTAACCCCTTAATGACCACAGCACTTTTCCATTTTCTGTCCGTTTGGGACCAAGGCTATTTTTACATTTTTGCGGTATTTGAGTTTAGCTGTAATTTTCCTCTTACTTATTTACTGTACCCACACATATTATATATTGTTTTTCTCGCCATTAAATGGACTTTCTAAAGATACCATTATTTTCATAATATCTTATAATTTACTATAAAAAAATTATAAAATATGAGGAAAAAAAATGGAAAAAACACACTTTTTCTAACATTGATCCCCAAAATCTGTTACACATCTACAACCACCAAAAAACTCCCATGCTAAATAGTTTCTAAATTTTGTCCAGAGTTTAGAAATACCCAATTTTTACATGTTCTTTGCTTTTTTTGCAAGTTATAGGGCAATAAATACATGTAGCACTTTGCTATTTCCAAACCACTTTTTCTCAAAATTAGCGCTAGTTACATTGGGACACTGATATCTTTCAGGAATCCCTGAATATCCCCTGACATGTATATATTTTTTTTTAGAAGACATCCCAAAGTATTGATCTAGGCCCATTTTGGTATATTTCATGCCACCATTTCACTGCCAAATGCCATCAAATAAAAAAAATCGTTCACTTTTTCACAATTTTTTTCACAAACTTTAGGTTTCTCACTGAAATTATTTACAAACAACTTGTGCAATTATGGCATAAATGGTTGTAAATACTTCTCTGGGATCCCCTTTGTTCAGAAATAGCAGACATATATGACTTTGGCGTTGCTTTTTGGTAATTAGAAGGCCGCTAAATGCCACTGTGCACCAAACGTGTATTATGCCCAGCAGTGAAGTGGTTAGTTAGGGAGCATGTAGGGAGCTTGTAGGGTTAATTTTAGCTTTAGTGTAGTGCAGTAGACAACCCCAAGTATTGATCTAGGCACATTTTGGTATATTTCATGCCACCATTTCACCGCCAAATGCGATCAAATTGAAAAAAAACGCTAAATTTTTCACAATTTTATGTTTCTCACTGAAATTATTTACTAACAGCTTGTGCAATTATGGCACACATGGTTGTAAATGCTTCTCTAGGATCCCCTTTGTTCAGAAATAGCAGACATATATGACTTTTGCATTGTTTTTTGGTAATTAGAAGGCCGCTAAATGCTGCTGCGCATCACACGTGTATTATGGCTAGCAGTGAAGGGGTTAATTAGGTAGCTTATAAGGAGCTTGCAGGGTTAATTTTAGCTTTAGTGTAGAGATCAGCCTCTCATCTGACACATCACACCCCCTGAACCCTCCCAAACAGCTGTCTTCCCTCCCCCACCCCACAATTGTCCCCGCCATCTTAAGTACTGGCAGAAAGTCTGCCAGTACTAAAATAAAAGTTTTTTTTTGTTTTGTTTAAAAAAAAAAAAAATTCTGCTGTGTAGGACCCCCCCCCTTAACCCCAACCTCCCTGATCCCCACCAAACAGCTCTCTACCCCCCTCCTCTGCCTTATTGTGCACCATATTGGGTACTGGCAGCTGTCTGCCAGTACCCAGTTTGAAATCAAAAGTTTATTTTAAGTTTTTCTGTAGTGTAGCTTACCCCCCTTAACACCCAATCCCCCACCCTCTCCCAGATCATTAATATTTTTTTATTCCCACCCTCTCTCCCACTGAGTCCCACCTTGTGCCTCTTCAACTTCAATTATAACTTTTGGGCAGTTTCACACGTGCACGCGCGCGCTCCCGTTCACGCGCGCATGCTCACGTGCACGCGCACCCACATGCGATCCCGCCCCCCTCCTCTACTGATGGCCGCCCACTCGCCTCCCTGGACACGCTCCCACCCACCAACGATAATAGCCATCAATAGCCGATGCAGAAAGGGCCACAGAGTGGCTCTCTCTGCATCGGACTGCTTAAAAAAGTTATTGCAGGATGCCTCTATATCGAGGCATCACTGCAATAACATGAAAGCAGCTGGAAGTGATCAGGATCGCTTCCACTGCTTTCAAAGACCAACGACGTGCAGGGTACGTCCTTGGTCGTTAAGGACATTTTTTTGGAGGACGTACCCTGCACGTCGTTGGTCATTAAGGGGTTAAGGACATTGTTAAAGAAGATCCCAGGACTATATATCCTATTTATTTCTGCACTACTTAAACACAATTTATTTTTTATTTTCTTTTGTGTATAATTACAGGTTTTTCATTTCTTGTTTTTTTTTTGTTATAAACTGAATATATTTACATCAGTTATGTCTGCATTTAAAATATATACACAGATGAAATGTCTTGAACACAATATTAACAGATTCAATATATATTTAAAGTAAGTGAGATTTTTACATTAACTGGATATCTTAAGAGTCATATGAAGTGAACTATCATTTGAAGAAAAGCGGCTACACCTTATAAAGGGTTAGGATATGAGTGTGGCACTAATTAGCACTTCTGCTTGATCGTTACTTTTACAAGAGGTTAACTTTTTGCGTGCGTCGGGTAACGCGGGTATTATAAGTTAAAATTAAAAATGTTGTGCTTGCACAAAACCAGATGTACGCAAAAAGTTAACCAGAGAATATTGTGTTTGCGGTATCATATTCACCCCATTGAAATCAATGGAGCAGTGATGTGAAAAACAAACTATACTTGTGGATTAAGGTCGAAAGTTTAGGTCGAAAAATGCAATTATCTTTTTTTGTGTGCGTTTTTTATGCAATTTTATTCTCAGCCCAAACTATTTAAGCAAGCTTTGAAGTCACGCAAAACGTTTGAACGTAAAATGTGATTGCGTCGGATCGCATTTATTTTCAACTTGTAATACTTTTACGCTGAAATTATTGCAAATTTTAGCAAACAGAGTTGCAGTAATTTAAACACAGCTCAACTTGTGAAACCTAGTTGCATCATTATTACTGTATCTAGGACAATTAATAGACTTTTTGATAATTATGCATATATGTGGGTTTTTTAATGATTTATATTTAGGGTTGACAATCTATTACATCTATTTCCTTAGAACATTAGCACATCATATTTTTTTACTCCAAGATTTGTACACTTTCTCATTCATAAGGATATTAAAGTATAAACTAACAGTAAAATATCCAAAAGTAAAATCTAAAATCTTCACAAAAACAAAATCAGACTAAAATGTAGCCAGAAAACTGAACAGATGTTTCCAACAGTTGTATTGACCTCATCAACACTGCTCAAGTGACCAGATAGCTGTATATGAATAGTTGCTAATTGCAATTTTATGTATTTGGTGTGGTTTGGTCTGGTATATTCACTTAGATAGCACTTGCTCATCAAGTCTAAGCAATTCAAAACAAAGGACTTTTCACAGATATTTCACATCCTGTTTATCTGGTATGCCCGCTCAAATCACAATCAAGTTGAATGTTAATACATTAACTCAACAACTTAGTTGCTAAATTTTCATATAAATACTACAATATTTAATTTAAAATATTCACATGAAACCACCTATTTTAGAGTATCTGTAAAATACCTAATGTTTATCCTCCTAAATTTTCATTAATTTAAATTGTTATTGGGATGTTACTCGTAAATATTAAGGGTAAAAATGTAAATATAATATTGATAGAAGGGAAAAAAAAAAGATAAATAAATAATAACTGCAACAGGAAAATGTTTATATACAATAAATATATTTACTTTTTGTACAATGAAACCTCATACACATCAGGAAAAAATAAAACAAAAAATAAAATAAAAATAAAAATGATTACATATGAGGTAATGTGTAAAAATTAAGGAGACATTATCATTTAGCCTTATTTATTTAGCACCAAGTTTGGTACATACATAAAATGACACCATATATCATAAAAGTTGCCCATGTCACTAACTGTCTTTCTAATATTTCATCCTGAATATCTTCTTAGGGCTAGATTTATTAACGCTGAGGCGGACAGGGGCATGTAAATGTGCCCCTGTACGCCTCAGCTCGCCTGTGGTGGGGAAAAATTACCAGCAGGTATTCGCCATTGCACACGAGCAATACCGCCCCCTGCCCGCGCAAAGCCAATCACGCGTGGGAAGGAGCTGCCAATCTCCTCGGTCTGACTAGACCAAGGAGATTGAATTTCGCCACCTTAGAGGTCTGGTGACCGCTGCTTGATAAATGACAGCGAGCAAGTTCTTGAGAGAACTTGCAGCCGTAGGGCTTTAATAAATCTAGCCCTTACTACCTTAAGTGAAATCTCTCCAAAACTGAGATCCTTATCCCCCCTTTCAAAATCTCTAGCCTCCAGCTTTCTATAACTGTTGATAATAACATCATTACCCCATCCCCACATGTCTGATGTCTTGAGGTCACACTTGACTCAGATCTCTCTTTCGATCCCCACATCCAGTCATTGGCCAATTCCTGCTGCCTCCACCTTAAAAAAATCTTCAAAATTTGCAACCTCCTAACTTATTACACAACTAAGACTTTAATTCACTCTCATCATGTTCTGCCTTGAGTATTGCAACTCCATCCTCTCCAGCCTCCCTTGCTGCCATCTAGCTCCCTTACAATCCATAATAAATGCCTCTGCCAGACTGATTTTCATTACACGTTGCTCCTCATCTGCCAATCTCTTCACTGGCATCCGCTAACCTCCATAATAAAACAAAAAACCCTGACACTGACATTCAAGGCTTTCAATAACACTGCTCCCCCTATATTTCAGACCTCGTCTCCAGATACTATCCCTACTGTCCTCTTCGCTCTGCTCATGACCTCCAACTCTCCACCTCTCTTGTTACCTCCTCACATTCCCGTCTACAATACTTCTCCAGATTGGCCCCTATCTTGAGGAACTCTCTGCCTTGCTCCACAAGACTCTCCCCTAGTTTTCAAACTTACAAGCGCTCCTTAAATACTCTACTGTTTGGGGATGCATACAATATACACTAACATTTCTTATCTTAGTTCCTCTCCTGCTTTGTCATCCACTTGAAACCCCTTAGCATGTAAGCCTACGAGCCAAACTGCTTTGTAGATCACCTTCATGAGAGATGATTTATAACAGTGCAACTCTTGAAAGGGCCCTCTATCCATTTGTCTCCCATAATTGTTACCTTGCATATTAGACCCATGTTTATAGTGTTGTGGAATCTGCTGGCGCACAACAAATAACTGATAACAATAATAATAATATAATACACAAAAAATACAATACCTTATTTTATTTAGAATATCTATTCCAGATTGCTCCAGTAAAACATTTTTCACAAAATTGCGAGGAATAGAAATTTTCTCATTGCTGGCCTGAATGAGGTCCTGACGAATGTGGGCTTTTTTCATTACTGTTGGACATAGATCTTCAGCTGCATCAACCATTGATTCAAGTAGAATCTGTAGGTAACAAAATTGTGTAGATGAAAACACTTTGCAATCCATTTGTTTAAACTTTAAGATAAAACAAAACAAAAAAAAATAACATATATATACAAAATAGTAAAAAGTATAAGTTCATTTAAATATTTATAAATATTTCTATAACTAGCATTAAGTTAAATAAACATTAAACTATTGATTTTGATAGCTGTTTAATTGCACTGTTACAAAATAATAAAATAGGAACATCTAAAATACATACATAAAATATTACCTAAATTTACCTATTTTTTTTAATACAACTTGCCCCTCCTAGTCCCCTGCGTGCATGAAGTCTGCGTTTGCATGCTAGATAACAAAAGCTATTTATGAGTAAGAATGTGCTTTCCTTATGGTGAATGGTAGTGAGTTTTGTTGGCATTACTGGCAGTTCTCTCAAAATTACTACTGGGAAAAATTATTTAATGGTCCCTACATTAATGCATGTATTGTGTTGGGGGATCAGGGATGCGTATAATAAAATACAAAATAATATTTTTAGTGGATTAATATTAAATATTTTTTATTTCACTACTGTTTATCTGTCATCTGCCCCTTTAAAAGAATATTAGTGTTAAGTTTAGAATAAATTAAAGATATTTTACAAATTAAAGGGACAGTAAACAGCTTGTAATTAAAAGCCATGTCTTGTCTTGCTATTGTCAGGATATCTGTGAGTGTTATTAAATAATATATATGTATGTATATTTTATCTACACATAGATATATGATAAGACCAAGAACTCATTTTATTTTTGAAACTGTTTGTAAAACAACCCCCCTCTTGGTCTGAAACACAGACTTGTAGAACAAAAGAAATAGACAGGACTTCTAAAAAGAACAAACATTGAAATCTCTAAATTGATTAAGCAGCTTTGAAGCTCATCACTCCACATAAGGTCATAACAGGGACGTGATAATCAACCAAGCCAGCATACATCATGGGATGTTTGGAGACGACATTCTGTACATAAAGTCAGATAAGCGAACAGAAATTCTAGAATATAGTAATTAGCACAGACCTGTTAATTGTCCCTAAACCTCAGATAAACATCTGTGCTGGCTAACAGAGACACAGGTTTTGCATTGTAAATGAAATTCATTTTTAAAAGTACAACTTGTATGGTTTTCAATCTTGTATAAAAATGTATAATTCCATGGATCTGAGAAATGCATTTCAGGTTTGTAATAAATGTAATGGATAACATATTCTTATATTTTTCAGGCATCAAATAAGTACATATATAATTGGTGTTTTAAATAATATCATGTTTTATACAATCAGCAAAAGATATACAGATATGAAATATTTATATGGGATAATAATAAATATGAAACCACATCTGATTGCTGATCTCAAGGTATGTATGTGATATTAAGATGATAACTGAGATATTAATTAGATCCATGCTAAAAGTATTAAAATCCTTTTAAATACCCATATATTTTAAATGTATAAGAATTACTTTGTATTATGAGAAATATATCATATCTAGTCTTGAAATGCTCAGGATGGTGGTATGACGTGATCCAATACACATGGAACATGTGACTTATTAATATCCGAGGGCAAATGGAAAGACAGCTCCGTTTAATATCACCAATGATTAGAATAAGAAAAGGGTGGGGTATATCACATGATATAACCTCATGCAAGGGGAGAGAGAAAAAAGTACTTTTGTCTGCTAACTTTTGACTGAAAACTTTGCTGCCATTTTTTTGGGACACAGTCACTATAAGCAAAACCTGGGACTAACTTCTTGATCCATATTGCCATACCTTTCTTCATATGAGGTGACCTGAATCTACTTCATGTGGTGATGTATGACTGTTCTATATTTTTAATATTTTAAACAAAGGTATTCTAAGACTATAGTCAGATTGCAGCTATACAGATATATTTTAGGATTTACCTTATTGTAGATAAATAAGAATTTATTTCAGCTCAGATAAATTGGCTGTTTGCATTAATAATATATATAACTTCTGGTGTTTTAATTAGAGTTATATAGAATAAGTAGCTTAATTATATTTGTCTGGAAGTTAACAATCCATATCTTGGTATCTCATTGTGGTATTTTAATGCAACTCTGATTTGGAAGATTAAAGTGAATAAGGTAATTTGTAAAGGTATATTTTTATGATCTTTGTATAGAATATTGTAACAGTTTAAGCTTGTATAGTTTGATTCATAATCTGGTTTCTATAAATATATTTCAATGTGTCTATAACTTTAACTTATCGTAAAGAATTTAGGAATAAATATTGATTTTAATTGTTTGGTATATGCATTTTAATTGGGGGTTAATTTAAAGAATAATTATTAAATAAATTGTATTATAACCCTAGTATATACTGACATTTTATTTGGAGGCGCTGCAGTAGATGATTTTTAAATTTATCACATTGATATAATATATTTGTAGTAAATGAGATTATAAAAAAAATATATTGTTAAAATATTTTTTTTTTTTAAATTGATTACAAAAATTTTTTTTTCATATTTCAAAATTAATATTAATATTTTTGAAAATATAATTTTTATTCTCTTGTTGGTCAAAAAATTGTATTAGCGTTTTAATTTAACTAAATACTAAGCCAATATAATAATGTCTGTTACTAGAAGTGAATCAATTAATTCTATACATTGGCCTCTATTTATCAAGCTGTCAACCGCAAATACGCTGGAATTCCACAGCGTATTTGTGGCGAGCCTGATTCGCCTTAGTTATCAAAGGCTAGAGACCGGCAAAAGTAGAATTTAGTGACGTAACATACGATCCGCCGGACTCTGACACAGTCCGACACAGATCGATGGTTACATCAATCCAGATGTTCCGAACGCAAGTTTGGCACAATCTGACTACTTTTGGAAGTTATCAAAGAACTACCAGGTACGCTCCCCACTTTTCTGGCCCAGCGTACCTGGTTTTCAATCCGCCGCCCTGGAGGAGGCGGATGCCATAGGAATCAATGGGAGTCTGACAGCAGCAAAAGCTCATGTTCGCTGCTGCCCGATATCCCATTGATTTCTATGGAAAAAGTCTACACCTAACACCCTAACATGTACCCCGAGTCTAAACACCCCTAATCTGCCCCCCCTACACCGCCGCCACCTACATTATACTTATTAACCCCTAAACCGCCGCTCCCGTACCCCGCCACAACTATAATAAATATATTAACCCCTAAACCGCTGCTCCCGGACCCCGCCGCCACCTACATTATACCTATTAACCCCTAATCTGCCGCCCCTATACTGCCGCCACCTACATAAAGTTATTAACCCCTATCCTGCTGATCCCGTACCCCGCCGCAACTAAATAAATTGTTTAACCCCTAAACCGCCGCTCCCGGAGCCCGCTACCACCTACATTATATTTATTAACCCCTAATCTGCCCCCCTACACCGCCGCCACTATAATAAAGTAATTAACCCCTAAACCTACATCTAACCCTTACCCTAACACCCCCTAACTTAAATATAATTTAAATAAATCTAAATAAATATTACTATTATTAACTAAATTATTCCTATTTAAAACTAAATACTTACCTATAAAATAAACCCTAAGATAGCTACAATAAAATTAATAATTACATTGTAGCTATTTTAGGATTTATTTTTATTTTACAGGCAACTTTGTATTTATTTTAACTAGGTACAATAGTTATTAAATAGTTATTAACTATTTAATAGCTACCTAGTTAAAATAAAGACAGAATTACCTGTAAAATAAAACCTAACCTAAGTTACAATTAAACCTAACACTACACTATCATTCAAATAATTACATAAATTAACTACAATTAAATAAAATTAACTAAAGTACAAAAAAACAAACACTAAATAACAGAAAATAAAAAAAAATTACAAGAATTTTAAACTAATTACACCTAATCTAAGCCCCCTAATAAAATAAAAAAGCCCCCCAAAATAATAAAATTCCCTACCCTATACTAAATTACAAATAGCCCTTAAAAGGGCCTTTTGCGGGGCATTGCTCCAAAGTAATCAGCTCTTTTACCTGTAAAAAAAAAAAAGAAATACACCCCCCAACATTAAAACCCACCACCCACACACCCAACCCTACTCTAAAACCCACCCAAACCCCCCTTAAAAACACCTAACACTAACCCCCTGAAGATCACCCTACCTTGAGCCGTCTTCACCCAGCCGGGCACAAGTGGACCTCCAGACCGGCAGAAGTCTTCATCCGATCCGGGCAGAAGAGGACATCCAGACTGGCAGAAGTCTTCATCCAGGCGGCATCTTCTATCTTCTTCCATCCGGAGCGGGTCCATCTTCAATCCATCCGACGCAGAGCATCCTCTTCCATCGAAGTCCTAACACTGAATGAAGGTTCCTTTAAATGATGTCATCCAAGATGGCGTCTCTTGAATTCTGATTGGCTGATAGGATTCCATCAGCCAATCGGAATTAAGGTAGGAAAAATCCTATTGGCTGATGCAATCAGCCAATAGGATTGAAGTTCAATCCTATTGGCTGATTGGAACAGCCAATAGGATTGAGCTTGCATTCTATTGCCGGTTCCAATCAGCCAATAGAATGCAAGCTCAATCCTATTGGCTGATTGCATTGGCTCTGCGTCGGATGGATTGAAGATGGACCCGCTTCGCTCCGGATGGAAGAAGATAGAAGATGCCGCCTGGATGAAGACTTCTGCCAGTCTGGATGTCCTCTTCTGCCCGAATCGGATGAAGACTTTTGCTGGTCTGGAGTTCCACTTGTGCCCGGCTGGGTGAAGACGGCTCAAGGTAGGGTGATCTTCAGGGGGTTAGTGTTAGGTTTTTTTAAGGGGGGTTTGGGTGGGTTTTAGAGTAGGGTTGGGTGTGTGGGTGGTGGGCTTTAATGTTGGGGGGGTTGTATTTCTTTTTTTACAGGTAAAAGAGCTGATTACTTTGGGGCAATGCCCCGCAAAAGGCCCTTTTAAGGGCTATTTGTAATTTAGTATAGGGTAGGGAATTTTATTAATTTGGGGGGATTTTTTGTTTTATTTGGGGGCTTAGATTAGGTGTAATTAGTTTAAAATTCTTGTAATTTTTTAATTTTCTGTAATTTAGTGTTTTTTTTGTACTTTAGTTAATTTTATTTAATTGAAATTAGTTTAATTTAATTGTAGTTAATTTAAGTAATTATTTTAATGATAGTGTAGTGTTAGGTGTAATTGTAACTTAGGTTAGGTTTTATTTTACAGGTAATTTTGTATTTATTTTAACTAGGTAGCTATTAAATAGTTAATAACTATTTAATAACTATTGTACCTAGTTAAAATAAATACAAAGTTGCCTGTAAAATAAAAATAAATCCTAAAATAGCTACAATGTAATTATTAATTATATTTTAGCTATCTTAGGGTTTATTTTATAGGTAAGTATTTAGTTTTAAATAGGAATAATTTAGTTAATAATAGTAATATTTATTTAGATTTATTTAAATTATATTTAAGTTAGGGGGTGTTAGGGTTAGACTTAGATTATAGTATAGTGTGGGTGCTTAGTGACAGTATAGCAAGAAAGCTGCGAATAAGCCGAAGAGCAGCGAGATCGATGACTGTTAGTCAACAACAGTCCGCTGCTCATCGCACCGTACTTGGTGCGCGGCTTTTTGACAGCTTTCTTGAAAAATTTGGCAAACGTATTCTGGTCCGCGGCGGCGATGTTAGGCGAGCTTAGGCGAGCGTATTGGGGCCGTCGAATGCAGGTAAGTAGACAGCTTGATAAATAGAGGCCATAGTGTTGAAATATGTTCCCCAAGATTACCCCTCACTCAGGGCGATGTCCTTAAGATGGACATTATAGGCAACATTAAAAAGAGGTTTAATATTGTGGGTGAATTAAATGATTATATGGATATGCTTACAATTAAGGCTAAAAATATTGCTATTGATGATGGAAAGTGGAATGAAAAAAGTGAATTGTTCCAAGAATTATTCAAAATTAATAAATGCAAAAATTCTAACAAGCGAGTTGAGTTAATATTAAAATCTTGGACCCTTGTAATATGCATTATTGATGAAATGTCCCTCCTCTTTATAGAAAGGGAATTGCAAATACAGGAGCTAGAAGATAATATTCACTCATCACGCAGATGCAACGAGAATTTAAATATAGCCGAAAATAAAATTGATGAGTTTGCCCAAGACATGGCCACCTTACAAAAATATAACCAGAGTTTAGTAGCTAAGATTGAAGATTTGCATAAGCAGCTCGCCCAAAGCCAAAGAAAGTTAAATGGTTTAAAAAGGCTGTATCATCATAATGAAAACCCCTCTATTAGCAATGAGGATAATGCAGATAATTCCAAATCCATTGAAAATACATCAGAAAAGAACTGCAGAAATTTAGGGAAGAATTTAAACAAAGGACCCCTATTGGGTCAGAAATACACTTTCCGAATAGACAGTCACCTCATGTTATAAATTCAGAGTCAGAGAGCGGAGCCAGCTACCCAAATAGCCCACGTAGTACTAATGTAAGTAGTGGGTCTCCCCATAGTAAGTATAGGGTAGATAGGGGGTGCTCCAGCCCCAAAAATAAGATCCCTAGGAAAGCCCAAGATACGCCTAATAAGGTATATGACACCCCAAAAATAATTACTTTCTTAAGGTATGCAGTACCTAAATTTTCCAAAAACGGAACCAATTCTATAATTGACCACTTAGAGACCTATAAAAATGCCTTATCCATAATGAATGTCACTAGTGAGCAGTCAAAAATTAAATTTTTGCCCCGGGTATTTGAGGGTAAACATTACAAATTCTTTGCATCACTAAAGGATATGAATATTCATTCCTGTAGTGAAACGCAAATGCAGTGCAAAAAAGAATTTGGGAAATATTGCACTAAAACCGCAGCGAAAATAGCTGTATACGGTTTAAAATGTGATGCAAATCAAAGCCCTATATAATTCCTTTCTGTACTGAAAAGTGCATACAGTATGGCCGAAGACTACCCCATATTTGAAAGCTCAGAATTTGTAAATGTAATTTTCAAAGCATTGCCCGCGCACATCAAAATTAATTTAGCTAGAGATTTTGATGAGCACTGCTCATTGGAATGGCTGATCAAAGAGAGTACAAAGTTATACTCTATTCAGCAGTCCGGTGAACAGGGGGTTAAAAGGGAACCAAAACCCAGTCCCAAAATTGTGGCAGAAACTAGGGTGTCACCTAGCCCCCTCAATTTGGAGTCTAACAAGAAAACGTATGCGTTAGTGGCCCGAGAAAACAGGCCTTCCCCACAAAGTTTTAACTCTGTCCCTCCCCCATCATGGGCCAAGGTGCAGATAGAATATACTCAATATATTCTATACCCAGGTAAATAATTATCTCCAAAGAGATGAATACTCACAAGGTTATTGGTATCCCCATAAAAATAATTACCAAAAGAGGCGAAAATACTCTCAGGGTAACCAGACACCACAAGTAAATAGTGCTCCCCAAGACATTAACGCTGAACAAGTTGAACCCCAAAGACAACCACATCAAAATAGGAACAATAGCTATGATTCTGAGGGATCCTAAGGATCCAGGAATCAATACCCTGGGATATCAAAAAATCGGTCCATGGGTAAAAATGGCTTGTCCGTTCAAGTGGGCCAACTCAGCACGCAAATAAGTCAATAATGTACACTATTTACTAATATGAGTCAAGCTTTGACGGCTCAAAACCCTAATAATCCTTTTTTAGGGGTACAGCTAGTGTTCAGCAGCGGGCCACAGGCACAGTCATAAATACTGTAGTATTATCTGAAAGAGAGGGGAGAGATATATCAAATAAAATGATAAATGTCAATAATGGTACTAATCATGTTCTCTCCCTACAGACTGGAAACGGACAATTTAGCTGTGATGACGAGCAACCTCAGCCTGGAAGCTCTAACAAATCTGTTCCTTTGCAGTATTCTCTTAACCTTATTTCCACAGATGCAGTACACAGGAACCCGGCTAGCCCTATTATAGAGGAGTGGACCGGTAAGAATGAAAATTCTTTTGCATCAGGTAAAGTGGCAGATTCAGATAACTCGAGGCGAAGCCCACAGATGTGTAATCATACCAATTTTATGTGTGAAATTATAGAAACTGCAGGGAGATATTATGTACAGGTGAAACTCTAAAAATTAGAATATTGTGCAAAAGTTCATTTATTTCACTAAAGCAACTTAAAAGGTGAAACTAATATATGAGATAGACTCATTACATGCAAAGCAAGATAGTTCAAGCCGTGGTTTGACATAATTGTGATGATTATGGCTTACAGCTCATGAAAACCCCAAATCCACAATCTCAGAAAATTAGAATACTGTGAAAAGGTGCAATATTCTGGGATCACAGTGTCCCACTCTAATCTGATTAGAGTGGGACACTGTGATCCCAGAATATTTTGCATCTCATTTGGAAACCAAGGACCCAGAGTATGGAGGAAGAATGGAGAGGCACACACTGCAAGATGCTTGAAGTCCAGTGTGAAGTTTCCACAGTCTGTGTTGATTTGGGGAGCCATGTCATCTGCTGGTGTTGGTCCACTGTGCTTCATTAAGTCCAGGGTCAACGCAACAGTCTAACAGGAGATTTTGGAGCGCTTTATGCTTCCTTCTGCAGATGAGCTCTATGGGCATGCTGACTTCATTTTCCAGGAGGACTTGACACCTGCCCACACTGCCAAAAGCACCAAAACCTGGTTCAATGACCGTGGGATTACTGTGCTTGATTGGCCAGCAAACTCGCCTGACCTGAACCCCATAGAGAATCTATGGGGCATTGCCAAGAGAAAGATGAGAGACATGAGACCGAACAATGCAGAAGAGCGGAAGGCTGCTAATGAAGCATCCTGGTCTTCCATAACACCTCAGCAGTGCCACATGCTGATAGCTTCCATGCCACGCCGCACTGAGGCAGTAATTGCTGCAAAAGGGGCCCAAACCAAGTACTGAGTACATACAGTATGCATGCTTATACTTTTCAGAGGTCCGATATTGTTCTATTTACAATCCTTGTTTTATTGATTGCATGTAATATTCTAATTTTCTGAGATTGTGGATTTGGGGTTTTCATGAGCTGTAAGCCATAATCATCACAATAATGACAAATCACGGCTTAAACTATCTTGCTTTGCATGTAATGAGTCTATCTCATATATTAGTTTCACCTTTTAAGTTGCATTAGTGAAATAAATTAACTTTTGCACAATATTCTAATTTTTCGAGTTTCACCTGTATTAGCTGAGCTCCAGGATTCAGTCTCCAACCCTATCACGGGATTAATTGATACTGGATCTCAGGCAACTATTTTATCCCACAGGTACTACACACAGCTAAATGAGATAACACCCTACAAACCTAAGAGTAAAGAATTTGATGGTTCACTAATAGGAGTTAGGGGTTACTCTCTCAAAGTCTACGGTACGGCATGGTTAAAGCTAAAACTGGGGAACAGAGTAATAAGACACCCTGTCATTATAGTGGATCTGCCAACTGATTGTTTAATTATTTGTAGTTATCTCCTGAAACGGTTAAGCACCATAATTGATTGCATAAATAATGTAAATTTGGTCGCAAGTAAAAAGGCCTATTAATTATAAGCGGTCCGGTATATCTCGCACCCGACATAACTGTCACGTGGTGGAAGAGAAGCCAGATGCTGTGGAGATTCATTTCAGGAATAACCCTGTACATGAAATCACTATCTTACAAATAGATGATCAGACTCCTTTAAGTGGCTCTGATGGTAATATTTTTAAAATTTCGCATGGAAAGATAGCAAATATTTCCTTAGACAGCTATGTATTAACCATATCTCTCCACAAGCAGGATCATAAAATCCCTAAAGGGGGAGGCCACACTCAATACCTCGCATGAATTGAGTTAAGGATGATCTATTTATCCCTATGCAAGTGCATGACCTTGGGAAAACCAAGTATGCCAAATTGAGCTTAAAACAGGAAGCTAGCTATATAAGCAAAGGTTTATTGGCGCAGATAGCTGAACCTAAAGTGATTAAATATCTTTCTCCCTAAGATCTCTTGGTCCATGACAAGTGTGAAAGCTAGAACATCACAGCTAAGTGTTTATTATCTATATCCATAGGTAATAAATCAGCAAAACACCTGTTTTTAGTGTTAAATACTCCCCATAATCAACTATACATTGGCAATGATCTCTTACATAGATATGCCATACAAATAGACTTGATTAACCTTTGCCTCTGGAGCAGGTTAAGGGGGGACCCTGAAGTATTTCAGGATGAAAATGCAGCCCTAAAATCAAACCAGCGATTGCCATATGCTGTAAATATGCAGGTGTCTAACAATGTTGTAATCCCTGCTGGGGCTGACAAATTGCTCTTATCCTTACAGGTAAAAAGAGGTCAGAAATTAAAAACTTCTGAAACACTAATTTGCCTCTCCCATAGAATGCAAAATCTGTGTATAACAATGACCCATACTCCTATGGTAAATATTGGAACTATTCCAATACATGTTATTGTGCATAACATGACCCCACAGGATATAACCTTATCCAAGGGAACTACCATAGGATATGTGCTGGAATCAAGTTATTACACTTTTGGATTCCAGAATAATGTAATTGGGCTAATACCTGAACAATTAATAGAACAATCCTTTGCATCTATGCCAGAGGGACTATTTACAATTCAGTCTATTTATCCCTTAAGCTCAGAGAAAGGCATCTGTGAAATTGAAGAAGCCTCTCTAGTATTTGATCAGCTGATCAAAGATCAAGAAAACCCCAATACCCAGAGTCATGGGGGCAATGTAAATTATAATCAAGGTGATCTCACCTCTAGGTTAGAAGAAGACTATGAAATAGGAAAGCCTGAAATCTTTCCAGGATTTCAGCAGAAAGTCGAAGAGCAAATATCTTTAGCTAATGGCTGTTCCAGTGATGATGAATGTCGACAGCATACGAGAACTCCTGATGGAGTACAAGGATATTTTTGCTAGGGATTCTTATGTCTGTGGGACTACAGACTTGCACATTGCAAGAATCCAAACAGATCCCAATGCACCACCTGTCTTTGTTAAACAATACAGACTTCCTTTAGCCTCATATGATTCTCTTGCAGAAATTATAAGGAACCTGGAAGAAAGGGGTATTATCCGGCAGGTGCACAGCTCTTATAACAATCCTATTCTAGGTGTTCTCAAGCCCAATGGACAATGGCGTTTGTGTGCTGACTTAAGACAGCTAAACAAACGAGTGTACATGCCTGGCTGGCCTTTGCAATATATTGACCAGTGCCTAGCACAGATGCTGGGATCTAAAATATTCCCTGCCATTGATTGTTCACAGGGATATTGGACCATAAAGGTACATGATGATGACCTGTATAAGCTTGCATTCTCATTCCAAAAGATCCAGTATGCATTCCAAAGGCTCCCATTTGGATACATAAATTCAGGACATGAATTTGCAGCATTCATGCATAAGGCTGTGCCTGATGCACTGGAAAGGGGGACCTTATCTTATGTTGATGTTTTAATCAAAAGCACAGACTTCGAAAAACACATCACAGAACTTAAACACGTCCTCAGCCAAATTAAAAGGGCAGGTGTCAAATTATCCCTACAAAAAGCTCAATGGTGCCACACTTGTGTAAACTTCTTGGGACATGAAGTTAATTCTAAAGGGTTAAATCCTCAGAAGAAAAAAGTGGAAGCTATAATAAATTCTAAGAACCCAACTAACAAAGGAATTGAGATCATTCCTGGGTATCACAAATTATTCTCACAAATTTATTGATAATTATGCAGAATTAGCTAAACCACTGCTACTTCTTTAGAAGAAGTATGTGAAATGGCACTGGAGTGAGACTGAAGAGACAGCCATCAAGGAGCTGAAGAGAAAACTCACTCAAGTACCTTGCTTAGTGTACCCTGAAGGGGGTATACCTTTCTACTTAGAAACAGGTTACACAGATATAAGCATGAGTGCTGTTTTATACCAAAATCATGATAATTTAAGCAAAGTCATTGCTTATGCGAGCAAAACTCTATCCCCAGTAAAAATAAAATTTAGTGATTGTGAAAAAGCCCTCTTATCAACTGTATGGGCTCTACAAAAAAAAAAATTATTGTAGAAATGTCCCACCAGCCTCTGCTATATCTGCAAAGTGAGAGAATAAGAGATGGGAATTTGTCTAATAGCCACATAACAGCTTGGACTCTTTCCTTACAAGGCTGGTCTTTAGGAATTCGCTACAAACAAACAAATTAAAAAGAATCCAGTCGCACAGGAGCTTGCGGATCTCCATGACTGTACTGCTAAGAATCATGGGGAAGAGTTATTAGAAGATAATTTCCTGGAGGAACAATTGCTTTCCCTATATAAAATATATAATGTGGAGCATTGTCAAACATTACCTTGGGTATATGTTGATGGTTGCTCTTACTATGCCACCATTGATAATGAGTTCAGATTAGTCGTCGGCATTGGTATAACTTGGGCAAATGGATTCCCAAATATATCTGTAGGTTTCAACATTGGACCAAGATCCAGTCAAGTTGCAGAACTAACTGCTGTTCTAAAAACCATTGAGATGGCTATTGAACACAGTATTCAAGAATTTGTGATCATTACTGACTCAAATTACTTGCGTGACAGTTTTGTTGAATACCTGCCAATTTGGAAAAGAAATGGCATGCAGAAAACCAACAACAAACCAGTAAAACATGGCAAATTGTTCTGCGAGATTGATAATCTAGTGGTGTCAAATGATTTAACCATACACTTGGAAAAGACCAAGGGTCATTCCAGGGTTCTAGGTCCTGAGGAGGAAGGCAATGATCTTGCGGATTCATTAGCCAAACAAGGAGCCCTAACTGGAGAACTCCTTAATATCGACCACTAAATGGGTGCAGTCCAGGTAGAAGCCATTACCAGAAACCAGGCTAAACAACAGAGTGAGCCTAACTTGGTACAATGGAGTCAGGATTCTCCTAGTGAGAACCTGATCACTAGTCAAAAAGAAGACCCCATTGTAGGCATCTTCTATAAACACATAGAAGATCCTGAAAGCAACCCCATCTCAAAAGAGGATGGTATTGGCAAGGAAGATCTTACAATCTTAATAAAGTCCAGATCACAATTCAAGTTACAGGATGGTTTGTTAATTAGAACCTCCAAAACTGGCATCCAGCAATGGGTGGTACCTACAAAGTTCAGAGGTCTAATGCTTCAACATGCCCATGATGCCTTCACATCTGGCCATCGGGGTGCCAAATTAATGTATGAAATAATGCGTGACTACGCCTTCTGGCCACATATGTTGAAGGATGTTCAAACCTACTGTCAAGGTTATTTAATCTATCCACAGTTCCAACCCACTGCACCAAAGCATAGAGCGCCATTGCAGAAAAGGGGGATGGTAATGCCATGGTCAGATATACAAATTGATTTTATTGATCCAGTAACAAGGTCATCAAGAGGTAACAAATACATGTTGACAGTGACATGCCTGTTCACTAAATGGGTAGAGTGCATCAGTGCACCTAACAATAGTGCTGAAACATGCGCAACATTGCTCGACAACCACGTGTTTTCCAGATTTGGTTTACCCCAGAGAATCGAATCCGATCGGGGAACCCACTTCACTAGCGAAGTGATGACCAAAATGTGGAAAATACTAGGGGCCAAAAGAAAGCTCCATATTGCATATAGAGCTGCCTTAAGTGGTGGCTCAGAGCGTTACAACCAGTCTATTGTGAAAATCCTCAAAAATATTGTAAATGAAACGGGTAAAGACTGGGATGTAAAATTACCTCTAGTCCTAATGGCATTAAGAGTAACTCCAAGTAATGCTACTAAGATGTCACCTTTTGAGTTGATGACTGGTAGAAGAATGGTTCTACCTCAGCATCTCCTGTACCGTACATCAGACCAGAACTTGATAAATGCTGCCAATACACATCAATATGTGGAGAACCTAAGGAAGCACCTGCAATATGCCTTTGCTCAAAGGAACTTAGAGAAAGCTGCAACTGCCACTAAAACCTATTATGATCTCAAAACGACCAAAAAGGAATATAAAATAAATAATAAAGTTTATCATTATAACTTTGGAAGAGATCAGGTTAAGGAGAAGAAATTTCTTCCATCATGGAAGGGTCCTTTTGTTGTTACTGACAAAATATCTCCAGTTGCCTATAAAATTAGGATACCTAAAAATTATACTTTTATGGATAAATGGGTCCATATTAATCAGTTGCGAGTGTGCCATCCTAGATCCCAACTACAAGTCATAGAGGGAGAATGAAGTGTCATATCTCCAGCTGCACTAAAGAAATATTATAGTTTAAAGATGCCTAACTAACGAGCATGAGGATCCAAAAATAATGGACTCTCTTCATAGAAGGATGTGTATAATGTATACTGTCAGCACACTCACCAAGTACCACTGACTTTAAGCCAACTCAAATACATGTGTCCTACATCTATATAAAATTGGAAGGGGGATTAATGTCAGGATATCTGAGTGTTATTAAATAATATATATGTATGTATATTTTATCTACACATAGAAATATGATAAGACCAAGAACTCATTTTATTTGTGAAACTGTTTGTAAAACAACCCCCCTCTTGGTCTGAAACACAGACTTGTAGAACAAAAGAAATAGATAGGACTTCTAAAAAGAAGAAATATTAAAATCTCTAAATTGATTTAGCTTTGAAGCTCATCACTCCACATGAGGTCATAACAGGGACGTGATAATCAACCATGCCAGCATACATCATGGGATGTTTGGAGACGACATTCTGTACATAAAGTCAGATAAGCGAACAGAAATTCTAGAATACAGCAATTAGCACAGACCTGTTAATTGTCCCTAAACCTCAGATAAACATCTGTGCTGGCTAACAGAGACACATGTTTTGCATTGTAACTGAAATTCATTTTTAAAAGTACAACTTGTATGGTTTTCAATCTTGTATAAAAATGTATAATTCCATGGATCTGAGAAATGCATTTCAGGTTTGTAATACATTTAATGGATAACATATTCTTATATTTTTCAGGCATCTAATAAGTACATATATAATTGGTGTTTTAAATAATATCATATGTTTTTTTTTTTTTTTTTTTTAAATAAGTTTTTATTGAGGTTATTCAAAAAATACAGCTTTATGCATACATTCAGAAAATGGGGCATCCAATACTTGATATGATACAATTATGCCAAACGGTAAATTACATAGGCAAGTAAATAACAACCTCGCTATTGCTCGCACCCCACTACTGAACTCCAGTAATGAACCTCCTTTTATATTGCTATGCATGAGTGTCCCCAAAACTGCAAAAGGCCACTCTTGGACCTATGATAATTGAGATAGATCAAAAAGGGGACTCCAGCAATAAGTACGGCCACTTTTGGACCCTAATTAGTGAATTAAATATAACAACAAACAAATGCTCTATATTGTGCTCCACTAGATAACAAGTAGAGAAGCCACATTATGGAAGAACGCAACTGCTACACAGGGCAACGGGAGGGATATAAGCTATGATCAGTCGGTGCCTTAAGCTGTCGGGTCTGGATAAGTGTACCCTGCCCCTTAATTAATACTATAAAGGATGAAGGAGACAGGGGGCCAGATGTCAGGTGAGGGACCGGATTAAGTAGGAGAAGGGAAATGGTCAGTGAAACTACTATTAGGGGTGGGTAGCTAGCCTTACCTTCAAAAATATATCTATTTACTACAAAGCCCGCCCTCTCAAACCCCAAATGTGTTCCCCATCTCCATCTAAGGGCATTAAAGGCACTTTGGAACCCCTCACTCTATAGAGAACAATAGTGCTAAACAGTTTATAGCATGCAATTGGTGGGCACAGGAAAACACACACATGGAAATAAACCATAGAGACTAAGACTATATACAATTAAAACTAATCAACATTAATTAGTGCATTACCATTTTCGCTATTGTCACTTTAATAAACATAATAATAAGCACTCGCGATCATACCCTAAACATTGATCTTGGTAGATAAATTTATAGACCTGTAATACAATATGTTCCTGCATTATATATAACTGTAGTGGTAAAGCTCTATACATGCTCTCAACTATGTACAATTAAACTAAGCAACCTTAATCAGTGCATTACCAATTTCCCTATTATCACATTAATGGACACAGTAATAAGCTCTTGCGAGCATGGGTAAGGTACCTAGACCTTGTTCTTGGCAGATATTTTCACGCTTAAAGTATAAAATGTTCCTGTATTAGGTATGACTACAGTGGCAAGGCTCTATACGTTCTCTCAATTTAGGCAACAAAAAAATGAGAAAGGGAAAGAGGTTGCACATCAGAGTAGAGAGTTCAACCTGTTCAGCCAATTCCAGACCGTAATCGGCATTGAAGAGAAGTCTCTACAAAAGATGGGGAACCTAGCACTGTAACGAGGGGAGCACTCCACAGTACTGGTATCTCTTGCATATGTTTCCCCTCAGCTACAGGAGAGTTAGTAGCGCAGCTCGGCTCCGTATCCGTGTACCTAGGCAATCGCCATTTTGTTTTCTGACCTCTCCGCTGTGTGCAAGTATTAGTACCCCCGGTGCCATCCCCACAGAGCCACGAGGTCATCCTGCGGGCTATGGGAAATGGAGGAGCAGTGTTCAGTGGCTCGGCTTGAAACTCCGGCAACTCCACTGCAGCGTCTGAAGCGCTGGTCTGTACCCCAGGGTCGTCAGGGCACTGTGATGCACTTAAGGTCTGAGCGTGAGGATATCTGTTCCCGCTGAGATCCAGCTTCAAACCCTCCTCCACGTCTGGGTTCGCAGAGTCCAGAGGAGTAAATTGTTTTATATCCCCTTGTGAGGAAGTGTCTCTAAGAGCTGTCGCTGGGAAAATCAATAACATTAGATCCCTTTCAAGTTGTTTGTATGACAGCCTGATCGCAGTTGTTATTGAGTGCTCCCATGCTATAACGGCTTTTAACGCATCTCTCTTGTACTCCATTGTTCTTCACAGATATGAGTAGGTAATAAATTGGCGTTATGTGGCTTCTTAATAAAAGACAAATTCAGAGCAGACATAAATGTTAACCAAGTTTTCAGTAGTAGTAAGTAGTACTACTCGTAACCCCAGTCTTCTAGGGGGGGGAATATGCGGCAGCCCCGGATCCACAGCCCGACAAACACTGTGTGAGTGCAGCAGCCGTGAGGCCTAACTGTAGAGCATAGGCAGAGACTAATCCCAAAAGATCCGCCCAGTGTTAACAGAATCTTCGATCAAAAAGTAGTTAGCTGGGTTTTAGCTATGGAATAAGCTCAGATTTAGAGAAAAGCAAGATAATTATCATGTAAAACTCCAAAGAAGAGCCAGGAGCTCCCTCAAGACACGTCTTGCCGCTACAGCTGTAGGCTCCGCCCCTAAATAATATCATATGTTTTAAACAATCAGCAAGAGATATAATATATGAAATATTTATATGGGATAGTAATAAATATGAAACCACATCTGATTGCTGATATTAAGATGATAACTGAGATATTAATTATATCCATGCTAAAAGTATTAAAATCCTTTTAAATATCCATATATTTTAAATGTACAAGACTTACTTTGTATTATGAGAAATATATCATATCTAGTCTAGAAATGCTCAGGATGAGTGGTATGACATGATCCAATACACATGGAACATGTGACTTATTAATAATAGAAAATAATACATTGTAAAAATATATATGAATCTATATTAAACTGTAACAATGTTGATGGTGAGACTGCATTTGTGATTGTCTTCTGCCCCCTAGGGGATTAAAAATGGTATAACAACCAAATGGATTGACTACAAGAACACATGCAAATCCAAATGAACCAATGAGAGGGACAAGCTCAGAGGGCCAATGGAAAGACAGCTCTGTTAAGGGCCTATCAAATATCACCAATGATTAGAATAAGAAAAGGGTGGGGTATATCACATGATATAACCTCATGCAAGGGGAGAGAAAAAAAGTATTTTTGTCTGCTAACTTTTGACTGAAAACTTTGCTGCCATTATTTTGGGACACAGTCACTATAAGCAAAACCTGGGACTAACTTCTTGATCCATATTGCCATACCTTTCTTCATATGAGGTGACCTGAATCTACTTGGAAAAAAGGAACATTTAATTTGGTTCATGTGGTGATGTATGACTGTTCTATATTTAGACTGCAGTATGACTGTACTATAGTCAGACTGCAGCTATACAGATATATTTTAGGATTTACTTTATTGTAGATAAATAAGAATTTATTTCAGCTCAGATAAATTGGCTGTTTGCATTAATAATATATATAACTTCTGGTGTTTTAATTAGAGTTATATAGAATCATTTGTGGGCTAAGTAGCTTAATTATATTTGTCTGGAAGTTAACAATCCATACACTGGTATCTCATTGTGGTATTTTAATGCAACTCTGATTTGGGAGATTAATGTGAATAAGGTCATTTGTAAAGGTATATTTTTATGATCTTTGTATAGAATATTGTAACAGTTTAAGCTTGTATAGTTTGATTCATAATCTGGTTTCTATAAATATATTTCAATGTGTCAATAATTGTAACTTAAAGTAAAGAATTTAGGAATAAATATTGATTTTAATTGTTTCGTATATGCATTTTAATTTGGGGTTAATTTAAAGAATAATTATTAAATAAATTGTATTATAACCCTAGTATATACTGACACTATAGAATAACATATCAGCTAAGTCAACGTTTTTAAAACAAATTAGCATTAAAGTGAATGTAAACTTTCAGAAATTAGTGCCTGGTTTTTAAAAATACTATTAAAAACAGGGGCACTTTCATTGATGAAAGTTTACATTGCACCGTATTTTTACAAATACTTACCTTTTACTTCTTCAAAGCTGGATCGGCATCCCCCGCCTGCAGGTCCTCTGTAAATATGTCACCAATGGCAAAACCGGCTTCCTCCAATCACAGCTTCCCACCCAGAGCATGCATTTCGTGAGGCCCTGCCATGATTGGAGGAAACCGGTTTTGTCATTGGCAACGTATTTACAGAGGGGGATGCCGATCCGGCTTTGAAGAAGTAAAATTTAAGTATTTGTAAAATACAGTGCAATGTAAACTTTCGTCAATGAAAGTGCCCCTGTTTTTAATAGTATTTTTAAAAACCAGGCACTAATTGATGAAAGTTTACATTCACTTTAATTGTACATATTTTTCAATAGTCAAACTCCACCCACCATTTGCCTTACTTGGTGGAGTAATCTAAGCTTTAGTCCACAAAAATCAAGGCTAGCTACTGTCATGAAGCGAGTATGAAATGTATTGTTTTGCATTTGTTATCAGGTAAAGCCAGTTAGGCACAGATATGTAACATAAATAGAACAAGGGGATATGGGAATGCGCTGTAAAAACAGCGTATGAGAGGTATAATAGCTTTATAAAGAATGTGGAATGAACAAATGTATAAATATTAAAATGTTTTTATAAATACAATAGAACAAATGATGCCGGCATCAAATTACAATAAAAATAAATGTAACAATTAAAAATAGATTATGAATAATCGTAAAATATATTACATCAATACGTTGTGATGCGTGTAGCTGAGAAACAATGTTGCACAATAATAAGTAATATTACATTGTAACAAAGTCAATGTTACCGTCCTTACACACTTCAGCGTGTGAATATTACTGTCTGATCCAGCTGCTTATGTGAATAGAGGTTTGACTTTTGTAGCTCCCTCGGCGTAGGTAGTGCAACAGAACAACGGAAAGAACAGGTTTTCCTCGCTTACATCCGATGACTGTGAGTTAGATTTCCAAGCTGCATTCACAGCGATGGTGGCGGGGTTTCCCGTGCTGTGAGCCGGTTCCGGTCAGGAGGTCAAAAGTGCAAAAAAATGTCAAGCAGCGAAAAACTTCATTTTTTGAAGAAAAATAGAATGGACTGCTTAGCAAATGTAGATCATGGGTGGGAATTACGCATATAGAGTCAATTTGTGTATTAAAAAGGCTCAATGCACCACACCTACCACGTATGTAAGCTAAGCAGATATATTGTAAGTAAAGCTTGTGACAGCGTCCATTTTATTCGAATGTCAGCGTTTTAGAAGGTGCTGGATAGGATAAGTAGATCATGGGTGTGATGGTATTTCCAAAAAAACAACTCTGTGGGTTAGAGCTTGTTTTATCCACCTCACCTACTACTTAATTTGACAGATAATGAGCAAGTTTCAGATATGTAACAGAGTTAGCCCTGAGAGGTCAGTATGGTGAATTTCAAATTCTTAGAATTAGAAATTGCAAAATTTTCAGAGGTAAATTACCTGAAAATGGTTTAAAATAAATAATGAAAATAGAATGCAAAGTTGTTTAATTATGTATAACTAAACATTCTGTATACAAATCTCAAGGTATTTACTGTCCCTTTAAGAGTTTGCAAATCAATTATATGTATAAAACAGTGTGATCCACTTCTCAAACAGGGGATACCATTAAGAACAGTTAAGCACTCATGAGAAATGAAACTTGGACATTTTGTCCAGAGCAAAGCATAAATTGTCTGCTTATTAAAGGGATATAAAACACACAATTGTCTTTCATGGTTCAGATAGAGCATGTGATTTTAAACAACTTTCTAAATGACTTCTATTATCAATTTTTCTTCATTCTCTTAGTATCTTTTGTTGAAAAGCAGGGGCGTATGCTTAGGAGGAGGACCATTTCTGAAGCACTATATGGCATCAGTTTTGCAAGAATGTTATCCATTTGCAAGAGCACTATATGGCAGCATTATTACCTGCTATGTAGTGCCCAGATGCCTACCTAGGTATCTCTTCAACACAGAATATCATGGGAACAAAGAAAATTTGATAATAGAAGTAAATTGGAAACATTTTTAAATTGTATTTTCTGAAAATCTTTGGGTTCATATCACTTTAATTGCACAACAGAGAAAATATGTAAAGAACCAACAAAGATTCTAACAATAAAATAATATTTAACAAAAACACATCGAGTGATATCTAAGCATAGTACCCACACAAAGTTCCTCTTTAATGCATATGAGTAGGATCTATATGCTGTATAATTACTATTAAGCAAACCCAAAAACTTCAATGTAATATTAAGTTGTTAAGATAAAAAAAGCTCATTACACAATATCTCATTATTTAGTTCAATTTGTTGCTATAAAATAGTCATTAAATGCAAGAAAAATATATGAAATCTAAATCATAATGCAGAATGACTGAATTATTTTACATTTCTACATGTATAATGGGGACTGAAATAGAAAGCGTTAAGGAAAATGAGCTGTAGCTGTAGGGTGTATGCACAGATTTATATATAAAAAGGGAAGAGTGAGTAATGGTTTATCCTAATGCCAGCGGAATCTAATCAATAAAGGCATCTTCAAAAAAATGTGCTTGATTTAAACTATAAAAACCCACTGCACAGTAACGCTGACACATTTTCCCACAACAAATGCAAAGCAGCTTCTAGTTGACATTCAGTTCATGTCTGCTGAAAGTGAACAGAGACAGTGTTCGGAAGTACTATTCCTGGAATGGCAATAAGTTCTGAAAGAAGCGATGAAGGCCTGCAATTATTTGGAACCATTAAATAACTGAAATCACACATTATTATTTTTATATGGGGGTTAGGATATATGAAGGGCTTCAGAGAAATATCAGAAAAAGTGGAGTTAAGGACAGGTAATTTGTGAGTTAAATTCATAATATTTCAATGAGAAACTATGTATATATGAGAGTTTGAAGTCATTACAAAATATATAAAAATATGTTGTTAGCCATTTGTGAACAAGAAATACAAAATTCTTATTTATTGTATAATGCTATAAACCTAACCTTTTACTTATAATGGAATCTTCTTTATTCTTTATTTTTGTGTAGTGTATATATATATATATATATATATATATATATATATATATATATATATATATATATATATATATATAATATTTTTCTTTTTATGAAAATAACATAGTTGGATGTGTTTTATAATCACGAGAGACATTTACTTGAATGGTTGTTCCTATCTGCCTCAACTGAATTTTTTTTCTAGTGCCTTACAAAAATCTCCAAGGATCCAGCAAATTGCATTTAAAACATATGTAAACCATACAGTGAATAAACAGAAAATGGATTGTGGTGATGGATCAAATGTTGATTGGTTTTGAACCATATTGTATTTACACTTAAAGGGGCATGAAAAACAAAATTTATGCTTACCTTATAAATTTATTTATTTCCAGGCATGGAGAGTCCACAAATCATTCCAATTACTAGTGAGATATTCACTCCTGGCCAGCAGGAGGAGGCAAAGAGCACCCCAGCAGAGCTGTTAAGTATCACTCCCCTTACCCATAACCCCCAGTCATTCGGAAGAAGAGAAATGGAAAAAGAAGATAAAACCTCAGTCACCTCTATACCTTTGTGTTATCTTCTTTTTCCATTTCTCTTCGGCTGAATGACTGGGGGATATGGTTATGGGAAATGATACTTAATAGCTCTGCTGGGGTGCTCTTTGCCTCCTCTTGTTGGCCAGGAGTGAATACCCCACTAGTAATTGGAATGATTTGTGGACTCTCCATGCCATAGGAAAGAAATAAAAAATAATCGTAATATTTCACATAGAGCATGTCTTAAGTTAGTTTTCATGTTACGCTTGTTTTAAAATTCACTTAATTTTCTTGGTATCTTTTATTGGAAAGCTTAAATAGGTAGGTTAGATGGTGATTGGTGAAAAATCATACATTGTCATTGGCTAAGCAGCTCCTACTGAGCATGTGTAAGAATTCACAGTATATAAATATATGCCTTTTGTGCTTGGCTGTTGGCTGTCACATGATGCAAGGAGGAAGGTAAATGGAACTAACTGAAATTTGGCAGACAATTCATTTGTAATTCAGATTAAGTAGTTTTGCATAGTCCTGTTATTATGCATTTGTTGATTATGCAATTCTACTGTATTTAATGGTCCTTTAAAGTCTATGGAGATTTTTTGCATATAAATCAATTGATTAGTTTTTCTAAAGGATTGTAATGGACCCCTAATGTGTTCATTGCAGGGGTTTAACTGGCATCTTCGCCCTTTGCTACAGAGTTTACATAAAAAAATATATTATACATGAGCAACTATTAAAGGAACACTGACAGCACTAAACAAAAAGCCTGCAAGCTAAAAGGACCTTTTATAAAAGCCATCAAGCTGTTTATCCAAGGGATTCTTAAAAGAGGTGTATACCTGGCAAGAGTGGATATAGCTGCATAAACCTTAGGAATAGTTTTGCATACCTTTGTATTTGCAGAAGGAAAAGAGAAATTGACAGACAGAACAAAAGAACACCTGACTTAAGTCACACTTAAAGTGATGGTAAACTCCGCTAATGCTAAGTTCCATAATTGTATTTGTTATTACTAAATATATAAAAACGCATTATCCATTTTAAAAGTTTATATGTAATATTAGCAAAATTTTGCTTTTTATTCAATCCGTTGTTGCGCTGCCTTGCTCCGCCCCTCTCATTTACTGTCCATAATAAACTCCAGTCTTACCTATTCTCCACCCTCTTTACATGTCCGACAATTTGCGCGCTCTGACGTAGTAATAACTATGCTGATATGTTATTACATAAAATATCTGGTAACAGGCTTACATCGATCGTTTATAATATTATAAACAATCAATGTGACGTCACAGGGGGAAGGATAAACAATCCATGTGACGTCACAGGGGGAAGGATTAAATTCAATATATACAGAGTTTACCATCCCTTTAAGAAATGAAAATCGAAAATGATTCAGGCATGAGGAAAAGCAGAAGGCTGTTTAGGAGAAATTAAAACCTCGCGTAATAAAGCATGAATATGCTCAAGCTTAAAATTAAAGGACACTCAGAAAATCGTTCCTCAGAAGAAAAATTCTCAGATTCATAAGTACCCTTCTTATCTATGGGAAATTTAGAAGGGTAGCTCCTAAGGGAAGTCCCTGATGAGCCATAGACCAGAGAAGAATCACCCTGCAACCTATGCATGCATTGTGCTTAACAGCTAATGGTTCATTTACAGCAGAGTGAAATTTGAAGACAGTTCAGAAGAATGCCTCTGGGTATAGCCATGGTAGGCCATAGACCCTTAAACAGTCTGATATAAGGGCAGCACATCATCTAGAGTTAAGACACAGATTCCTGCATATGAGGTAAACTGAGCAGGGGAACACCCCTGAAAATCCTCACAAAATACACACAAGCTGGAAGAAATGAGCACTACAACCAAAGCCTGATGTCAAAATCCAAGATTTTAAAGCTCTGGTATGATGGGTGTTTTTTGCCTCCTCATAGTGAACAGGAGGGAAATTTCAACACGTCCCGTGGACTCTCACCATATGATGAAAAAAAAAAGCATATCTTCTACATAGGTAACTGACAGAAAAAAAGAACTGAAATTGATGTTTAAATTCAAAAAGTGCAAAGCAAAAAGGAGTGTTAAGGGGTTAATCATCCAATACTTTTTTTCTATACTTACTATACTTTTTAAATCTCCTAAAATTTTTATCATTATTGTTATCATTATTATAATAATAATGTATTTAGCATATTTTGCGGAGTCATGGCATTAAGTGCATGCTTAGATTAAGAAAAGCAAACAAAAAACACTGAGCAGGCACACTTTTTGAATAAGGAAGCACAGGGGATTGGGGCATATGTGCGTATGCTACTGAAACAGTAACAGATGTATTTTTGGCAATACAAAGATATTACAAAATGTATTCTAATTTAAATGCAGTCATGCACATTTCAGTATTGACTATTATGCAATAATTGCGTAAAGTAAAAATAGACTACATAGATCCTCGGCTAGTATCAAGGCAACTGATCACTAAGACTATGCTGTGGGGTTGCCCTCTGATGGAGGTGTTGTAAGTATCCTGAATTTCTTGAAACTGCTATATCGATATGTGTCAATAACTAAGTAAGCCTCAAAAAAGATGTCTCTTACCGTTTATCTCGATTAAATAGAGGTTTCTATTTATTTGTATTTTGGTTATACAAATAGCGAACAAGATATTTTTCACCATTATTATTATTTTTTACTTTTTGTGAATATAGACCTTCTGAGACTCACACGTGTGTTAAAAACTAAGGATTGTATAATAAACATGTATAAACTATAGACAACTTTGAGTATGTGCTAAATTCCATGTCTTTTAAATAAGGACTACTGATCCTTATTGTTTTCTTTGTATTTTTACTTTACGCAAATAGCCAATAATGGTCTGCACCCCTGTTGTCATTTTTTATTAAATTATACAAACAATTTCTATGATAAAAATAGTTCCATTCACTTAGAAGTTTCATATTATGCAATAATTGTTAGGTAATAACAAAGAATATCAATTCTTTGTTAGGAAATGTATTTTCAGGAAAATCAGCAAAACTAATACAATGCTAAACTATGCATGGAGAGATCCAAGTCTGACTAAAATTGCAGAGCACCCTGTTTAATATTCAGAGACCATACTGATGCTTCAGATTTTTGCAGAGAAATAAAATAATCTTCAGAAACTGTACTGTACTTTTCAAGCTGTGAAAATTCATTCAAGCAAGAACACACAATTGCACTATTTATACATGTTTGCTATTCACTCATCCCTGTTTCTATTTCACAACACAATATAAATGTATATATTAAAGCTGATATCTAAAAAAAATATTTTTTATGTAGTGAAAATAAAAACATTCATAGCTGAATAATCTTTTTCTGCAAAATTAGTTTAATAGTACTCCAATTCAGCAAAAGCAGCATCTATTAATGTAATTTCTAATCTTCATAAAGAACTGCTTATAATGTAATTAAACAAAGCAAATCAGGCTACATATTCCTCATTGGAATCTTTTAGTAGAGTAACTGCAGAACCAGAAATGCCTGAGCTACAATGGATATAAAAAAGTTATATTTACAAGAAGAAGCCTTTTTGCACTTTGTATTGTTTTGATACCCATTGCACAGAAAACTAGTATAGCACATACAAGCAAAAAGTCCCTGTATTCTGGGCTTTAAACTGCAAACAACACGGCTAATCCCTGCTGTAAAGTTAGTAAAAATGTATTTGTTGCCAATAAGTCAGTTCTCCCCTGATGATTAGACATCACAAGCTGATCTAAGCAGTGCACAGATGCATCTAGTCTGTCAGTTACTAAGACCTGCAATAAGCACTGCGCTTGCAGACCCAACACAGCTGATAAGGGGAGGCAGCATATCGACACAAGGTCTTCTCCTCCAGCTTCACCTTGTAAACATATACCCGGGCAAGTTTCTCACCAAGAACGCTTCCACTGCAAAAATGCTGGCGGCTCTAAATGAAGCAAGAGTTTAAAGGAGCACTGCCTGTGAAGAGCGACCTTAATCAGCACACATGCCTTGTCTTCTCTGTAGCCTGCACTTTATCGCTCACTGTACTGTGTGCTGGCTTTTGGAGAGAGGATAGGGCAGATGTGCTGCCTCCCTCCCAAATCTGCCACTCTAGGCACCGGCCTTGTTGGCCTAGGCCATAATACGCCCCTGCTTCTGTGCACAGTATATTGTATCGGCTTCTAAATATTAGTGCTCCCTCCTAGATTATGAAGAAATGTGTCAATTGCTGTGCTTATGTGGTGAGGGGTATAGCTGACCGAGGCAAGCTACTCCTCTTGTTTTTTAAAGGAACAGTATACACTAATTTTCATATAACTGCATGTAATAGACACTACTTTAAAAAAAATATGCCCAGATACGGATACAAAAATCCAGTATAAAACCGTTTAAAAACATACTTAGAAGCTTAGCTCTGTTTAAAAGGTTACTGGAACACCCACTGCAAGTGGGAAAAATCAGACACTCCCCTCTCCCCTTCCTTTTGCATATGAAAAGACTCTTTACACAAACAAGAGCAAGCTGAAGTAGGTATACATCTGTATTCTCCTAAAACTTTGGGGCTTGGTTAGGAGTCTGAAAATCAGAGCAATCAATGTTATTTAAAAATAAGCAAAACTATACTTTTTTTTTTTTTTTTAAAAACTGTATAGGCTATATAAAGTCCTTTAGCACAATAAGAGCATTAACGCTTATTTTTTTAACACTCATTCCTATTAATTCCTTTTCATGAGATGTGTGTTCAAATGTTTGAAGGAGCAAAGTTCTTACACACATCTCATAAAAGGAATTAATAGGAATGAGTGTTAAAGGGACAAGGGAGATTTTAATATAAAAAGTATAGTAAAATAACATTGCATTATACTTTATTATTAATTTTGCTCCGATAACCTATTTCATGTAATTTTCATATAATTATCGGAAACTGAAAAAGTGCACTACATACTTCTCAAGGCTAATCTTGCTACATATCTTTACCTTAAAGGGACATGAAACCCAAAACGTTTATTTCATGATTTAAATAGAGAATACAATCTTAAACAACTTTCCAATTTACTTCTATTATTTAATTTGCTTCCTTCCCTTGTTATCCTTTGATGAAAGGTTTATCTAGGTAAGCTGAGGAGCAGCAAAGAAACTAGGTTCTAGCTGCTGATTGGTGGCTGCATATATATATATACCAATTGTCATTGGCTCATCCATGTGTTCAGTTAGAAACCAGTAGTGCATTGCTGCTTTTTCAACAAAGGATACCAATAAAATGAAAGAAATCAGAATAGAAGTAAATTAGAAAGTTTTTTAAAATTGTATTCTCTATCTGAATCATGAAATATTTTTGTTTTTGTTTCATGTCCTTTTAATGGTTTTAGCAAATAAAAACTGCCACATAATTCACTCAAAACTAACATTAAGAATGGGGCCAACCTTGGTAGCTGCAGACTCAAGCTCAGATTGGCTGCCTCAACTAAAGCAAGTGGTGGGTGGAGTTTGACTATTAAAAAACAATTACAGCAAACAAGATCTCAGTTTGCTTTAAACATGTTAAGACTTGGCTGATATGTTATTCGATGGCAAGAAATGCATTGTAATTGGGCATTTACTGTCCCTTTAAGTCTTTTCCATAAAAGAAAAAACAAACAAACATATCAATGACAATACATTTACAATATTGGATTGCTTTCATAACATATCTCATATTCTTTATTCTTCTAATTAGATTTCTGATTCTGGTGTAGACACATTTATTATTGTGAAGCACATCCAAAACTTGTTTCAATTTGTATTGAACCTCAAAAAATAAATGCAACACAGAAGGAAACAGCATATCTTGTATTCTGCCGTGTAATTTGTCAATAGAGGCTTCTTTACTATTACCTGGCAGCCATCCTCCTCAAGCATTCATTATTTGGCCAAAAATAAGTCAAAATTGGTACAAGGAGTTATTGCTTTTTAAAATGCACATTATTTTCTGTTAATGTTACCATGATAATGAAAGGGACAAGTCTCTTCTGCAGTTTTAAAATTATTCTTCAAAATGTTGATTTTGTGTGTATATATATATACATATAAGCACACATTATATATATATATATATATATATATATATATATATATATATATATATATATATATATATATATATATATATATACTGCATATATAAATATATCTTTAGCTGAATATGACTCTTAATTGGCAGCTACACACATATGCCTGCCCTGATTGGCTCAGCAGCCGTATTCAGCTCCAGACCAGTAGTGAATTGCTGATCCTGATCTTATATTAACTAACTGTTTAATCACTTTTGGGGGATAACCTAATACTTATGTTTAAGCAATAATTCAACAATAAAATAATCTAGGACAGGGGTCATCAGAGGTTTTGGAACTACATTTCCCATGATGCTCAGCCAGCTGAAATGCTGGCTGAGCATCATGAGAAATGTATTTCCAAAACCTCTGTAGGTCCACAATTGATGACCCCTGATCTAGGATATTACAGCGTATTATCATTGCTTATATGTGTCATTTTAAGGTCAAAAGATCTACGTAACTAAAGTTAATATCTGAAATGTAAAACAAAACCAGCGGCAGATGTTTAATTATAACATTTATACTGACTTAGGTTACACATTTAGCAGAAAACACATTTTTTACATATTTTTTTCTGTTACACTTTTAAATATAGGTGAAACAACAGCAGCTTATTGTACAAATATTATTTTTTTTTTTTTATACAGCTACAGTAATATAACTATTAGAAACCATTAAGTGGTTGCAAATTCATTGAAAAGCTTATTTTGTCAGTTGTTAAACACATTTAAATCATAAAATAAAATAAGAAAAAAAGAAAGTAAAAGCTCTGGTAGAAAAAAAAGTAAGTTCCATGTGATCAGACTACTATTGTTAGCTGCTTTAGTTATTATATGTGTGTACCGGATGATCATTTACTCCTAAGCATCTCAGATTTTTGGAAGTCTCTGAATTGTCTTATTTGAGGGGAAAGGGCAGTTACCTTAAAGTGAATGTAACGTGAACACGACTGCCTCACGACATTGTAAAGACTTTTAAAAATGAGCTGGAGTTTAATTCATGAAAATTTTTTATATTTTCTTAAATTTTTACCTTTTTACTGCTCCGCCGATAAGTGCAGCTCTCCCGCCCGCCATATTGTCTAATGGATTGGCAGATGACAATTTTTAAAACAACTAATCCTTGTTTTGCCCCGGGCCGTGATGTTTATGCAAAGGGACTGAATGCCCTGGGGGGGACAAGGATTAGTAGATTTAAGAATTGTCAATCATTTAGAAAATATAGTGGGCGGGACACCTGCGCTTATCGGCGGAGAAGTAAAAAGGTAAAAATTTAAGAAAATAAATAAATATAAAAAATTTAATGAATTAAACTCAGGCTCATTTTTAAAAGTCTATACAATGCTCACTTTACATTCACTTTAAGTGTGGTTGCTATAGTTACCTCCTGATTGAGAATTTTAGTAACCATGTGATATCCCTCACATTTAGAGGATATATGGAGGAAATGGAGGAATGCCATCTCAGTACATTACCTGTGTCACCTAGTGATGACTTATCAAGCTATCATGGGAATATTCATTTCCTCAAAACTTAAAGGGACACTCAAGTAAAAATAAACTTTTATGACTCAGAAAGAGTATGCAGTTTTAGGACACTTTCCAATTTATTAACATTATCAAATGTTGCACATTTTCTGGGGAACAAGCTCCTACTGAGCATGTGCACAAGCTCACAGGGTATACGTATACTAGTCACATGATACAGGACGCTGGAAAATGAGAGAAAAAATTATCAGAAAAAAATCTACTACTTATTTGAAATTCAGAGTAGGTGTTAAATCATTGTCTATTTACTATGCACTTGTTAATTATGCAATTCTACTTTAAATAGGCACCTTTATTAAACATGGTAATTTTCTCTTAAAGGGACAGCAAAGTAAAAATTAAGCTTAAATTGATTGGATAGAGCATAGCATTCTTTCCAATTTACTTCTATTATCAATTTTGTTTGGTTCTCTTGGTATCAGGAGTGTGCACATATCTTAAAAGGGGCATTATACACTAGATTTTTCTTTGCATAAAAGTTTTGCAGATGATCCATTTATATAGCCTATACAGCTTCTTTTTTTTTTTTTTAAAGTATAGTTTTGCTTATTTTTAAATGACATTGCTCTGATTTTCAGACTCCTAACCAAGTCCAGCTTGCTCCTGTTTGTGTAAAGAGTCTTTTCATATGCAGAGGAAGAGAGAGAGGGGAGTGTCTGCTTTTTTTGCTATAGAACCTCTTGCAGTGGGTGTTCCAGCTAACATTTTCAACAGTGTTAAACTGGGAGCTTATAAGTAAGTTTTTAAACGGTTTAATACTGGATTTTTAGATCAGTATCTGTGCATATTATTCTTTATAGTAGTGTCTATTACATGCAGTTAAATGAAAATTGGTATATACTGTCCCTTTAAGCCATCTGGCGGCAGTGTTTGTTTATAGCAATATTACATACAGATACAAACACTGCTGCCATACACTAATATAGACAAATGTTTTCTTCAACAAAGGATACCAAGACAACAAAGCAAAATTGATCATATAAATAAATTAGAAAGCTGTTTAAAATGTCATGTTTAAATCTATTGGCACCTGATTCTCCAGGTAACATAACACAGGAAAGAACTGCAGATGTGTTTTTGAGAAAAAGACTGTTAGTGGGTGACTCTATTTTGAGGAATGTGTATTTAGGTGAAAGTAAAGGAGAAACAAGGGAGGTTAGATGTCTTCCAGGAGCTACTGCTCACAGGGATAGGAATCGTATTTTGAGAATTGTTAAGGCAGCAGGAAAGGGAAGTGAGTTGGATGTGATTGTTCATTTAGGAACAAATGATCTGGCTAGTAATCATGTTGCTGCTGTTCAGAAAGAGTTTTGTGACCTAGGTAATCATTTAGAGACTGTGGCATCAACTCTATCATTTTCTGCTATTTTACCTGTGTATGGCCAGGAAGCAGGAAAGATGGAGCGGATAACAACATTTAATTCTTGGTTAGATAAGTGGTGCAGGGAACGAGGATTTGGTTTTATTGGCCATTATAGCTCTGTTTGGAAAGATACTAGGTTATTTAGGAGAGATGGCTTGCATTTGGATGCTAAAGGAACAGAGTATCTGGGAGAGGAGTTCAAATACTTTATTAGAAATCATTTAAACTAATAAAGGGGGGTAGCATTAATATATCCACCTGCCCCCCACAGCATGCCAAAACTGTTAGTCCAAGTAACAATTCTAGAAATTCTAGTAGAAAAATTCTTCGTGCCATGAGCACAAATGCTCGCAGCTTAGGAAATAAATTACCTGAACTCATTTCAATAATGACTAGGGACAACTTGGATTTAGTAGCTATAACAGAAACATGGTACAATGATTTGCATGACTGGGACATAGTCATACCTGGATACAGGTTATTTAAAAAGAACAGAGTAGGAAAGAAAGGTGGAGGAGTTGCTTTGTATGTAAATGAAAATATAAAGGTTACTGAAATTGTAGGAACAAATGATGAGGTGGAAAGTATTTGGGTGACTTTGGAAATTGGAGATAAAAATGTTTTTAGAATAGGGGTTGTATATAGGCCTCCATTGCAGGATGAAAAACTGGACAATCTGTTATTAGATGAAATAACCAAAATGACCATGAAGGGTAAGGTTATAGTACTGGGGGACTTTAATTTGCCAGATATAGACTGGAAGATTCCTTCTGCTAGATCGGCTAGAAGCAGGTATATTCTTGAATCTCTGCTAGGGGAATCACTTGAACAATTAGTCAAGGAACCAACTCGTAAGGAAGCTATATTAGATCTAATACTTACAAACAGTGATACAGTTTCAGATGTGTCTGTAGGTGAGAACTTAGGATCCAGTGATCATCAATCTGTTTGGTTTAGTATTCATGTTCAGGAACTGTACACCCAGACTAAAACAAAAGTTTTAGACTTTAGGACGGCAGATTTTTCATTAATGGGAGAATACCTAAAAAACTATTTAAAGGGGAAAAATCTTATTACAGGGGTTCAAGAACAGTGGGAATTTGTGAAAGGTGCCATTTTAGATGCAACCGCACACTGTATTAGACATGTCTGTAAAAGTAAAAGAAAGCGGAAACCAATTTGGTTTTCCAAAGAAGTAGCACATGCTGTAAAGACAAAAAAGATAGCTTATAAAAATTACAGACACACACAAGCAGATGATGATATGAAAATATGGAGACTCCAACAAAAAAAGACTAAGCAGTTAATTAGGAAGGTTAAAGCTGATGCAGAAGAGAAGATAGCACAGTCAGTAAAACATGGGGACAAAACATTCTTTAGATATATCAGTGAAAGAAGAAAAAATAAGGTAGGAATAGTAAAATTGAAATCAGTTGATGGTAGAATAATAGAAGGAGATAAGCAGATTGCAGACTGTCTCAATGATTACTTCTGTTCTGTTTTCACTAAAGATTGTGAAGATACAATGTCTACATTAAGGAATGCTATGCAAAATAGAAACAAGCTTAACAGTAATCTTTTTACAGAGGATGAGGTTTTGTTAGCATTATCAAAAATAAATGTTACAAAGGCAGTGGGTCCTGATAATATTCATCCAAGGGTTTTAAAAGAACTTCGTTCAGTGCTAACTGTCCCATTAACTGATCTGTTTAATCAGTCACTATTAACAGGAGCTGTCCCAGATGATTGGAGAATAGCAAATGTAATACCTCTTCATAAAAAGGGCAGTAGAGAAGAATCTGGCAACTACAGGCCAGTTAGTTTAACTTCAGTAGTAGGGAAATTAATGGAAAGCCTCTTAAAGGAAAGAATTATGACTTACATAAAGACAAACAATTTAGAGGACCAAAATCAGCATGGTTTTACTTCAGGGAGATCATGTCAGACTAATCTAATTGACTTCTTTGATTATGTAACAAAAGTATTAGACAAGGGAGGAGCAGTTGATGTAGCATATCTAGATTTCAGCAAAGCATTTGACACCGTCCCACACAATAAACTTATTCACAAACTATATCTCCTTGGTCTAGATTCAAAAATTGTGAACTGGGTGGAATGCTGGCTTAAGGACAGAAAACAAAGTGTCTTAGTAAATGGAGTTCATTCAGCAGAGGGGGCTGTTACTAGTGGTGTTCCTCAGGGGTCAGTTCTGGGGCCTGTTTTGTTTAACATATTTATCTGCGATATCAGCAAAGGGCTACAGGGGAAAGTATGTCTCTTTGCAGATGATACAAAAATTTGCAACAGAGTGGATGTTCCAGGGGGGGTAGACAAAATGAGAAGTGATATACAACAATTGGAGGATTGGACAAACGACTGGGATCTAAAGTTTAACACAGCAAAGTGTAAAATAATGCATTTAGGGAAGAAAAATCCAAATGTTAATTACAGACTCAATGACACTTTACTGACTGTTACAGACGAGGAAGAGGACTTGGGAATTATTATTTCAGATGATTTAAAACTTAGTAAACAATGTAGTAAGGCAGCGAGTAAGGCTAGCAGAATGCTTGGATGTATTGGTAGAGGTATTTGCAGCAGAAATAGTAAGGTTCTTATGCCACTTTATAGATCATTAGTTAGGCCTCATCTTGAGTATTGTGTGCAGTTCTGGAGGCCATATCTTCAGAAGGATATTAACAAACTTGAATCTGTGCAAAGGAGGGCTACCAAAATGGTACATGGTCTAAAAAATAAAACTTACCAGGATAGGCTCAATGACCTAAATATGTATAGCTTAGAGGAGAGAAGGGAAAGAGGTGATATGATAGCAACTTTCAAGTACATTAAAGGGTTTAGTAAAACTGAGGCTGTGGGTATTTTACATAAAATGGAAAATTCAAGAACAAGGGGTCATGAGCTCAAGCTAAAGGGTAGTAGATTCAGGAGTAATTTGAGGAAGCACTTCTTTACAGAAAGAGTGATTGATTTATGGAATAAACTTCCTCAAGAGGTAGTAGCAACAAACACTGTGGGGGACTTTAAAAATGCATGGGACAAGCATAGGGCTATCCTACGAACTAGATAAGTTTATACTGTTAGGTAAGGTGGGGCAGACTTGCTGGGCCTATGGCTCTTATCTGCCGTCAATATCTATGTTTCTATGTTCTTTCTGAATTGTGAAAGTTTACTTTTAACTTTACTGTCCCTTTAAGATGTCTAGAGAATCTTCCACATATGCAAGGACTTAAAGGGACATCCCAGTCAAAATATAAATGCACATAGATTTATTGCATCTTTGAATAGAAACATATTTGCAATATACATGTATTGGCAAAAATGCTTCTATTAAGAGTTATCACTGTTTTAGTGTTAACATTTTTCTCTGCACCTGCATGTGAAGCATAGCTAGATATTGTCACTGCACCCACATTTTAAAAAATGCAGCTGCTCAGATCATCAGTAGGACTTGTATCATGTTAGCAATTAACAAATTGAGTCATTACCAGATAATACAAGCACCTTAGGCTCTCCAAAACAAGTGTGTTTAAAATGCTGGTGCACGGTGCATACCTAAATACACTTTTTAAACAGCTATAGCTTTTATTAGAAGAATTTTTGCTAATGCATGTTTATTACAAAATTGCTTCTGTTCAATAAAGAAATACACCCATGTCGTTTCCAATTTTGGCTGGAATATCCCTTTAAGTTTACACAAGCAAAGAAAATCTGGAAAATATATTTTTAGTTCTGTCATTTTGTATCCTTTGGGGTAGATTTATCAAGCAGCGGATGCTGCAATCTACCCCCAATGTTTCCAGATCGTGGGAAACAAGAGTTAAGAAGCAGCGGTTGTAAAATTGGCCACAAATGTGCAGGGGGCCGCATTGCTTAAGCATTTCACCAGCGGATCATGTCCGTCCGACATTTAATAAATCGGCCCCTATGTGTTAAGAACTCAGTTTTATTTTCTTTTAAAGTTATTTAATATATTGCACAAAACACAGATACCCAGTCCAGATAAATATATTGTTTTGTAGCCTGCACTCTTATCAAATATAAATGTCTTCCTGGTATTGAAGTAATAGATTAATTGGAAACCATTTGAGTGGGAATTGTATTTTACATGACAAATTTAAAGGAACAAGGAAATCATAATTCACATGACCATAACATGCAAGTTCATAAGAATCACATAATTTACTGGTAAAAGCAATTTCACTAGGACAAAAGAAGAATATCTTGTGTCTGTCCCAAAATACACTAATTGGTAAAATAAACAACCGGTTAAGAGCATAGCCGTTTAACATAATGAGTCTGACATATATTATTTTACATATTTACATGTTATTATATTATTTTAATTATTATTTAAAAAATATAGTGCACCTTACCTTCAGCTGTTCATCTACCACTCGGGTGACTTCTCCTGCCATAGATTCTAGAGTTTCTTGAATTGGACTTGGCAAACTACTGGCTTCAGCCATAGAAACTCCACTAAGATGGTACAAATTAGGCAGAAGCTGTAAAACATAGTTATATTTCAGCAAATAAATAACCATTTAGTTAGCCAAAACTACTACGTTAGTCTAATACTATGATTTGCTAACCAAGGCACTTACAGTTCTTGAGTTTTTGGCATCTTTCATTAGTTTCTCTGCTGATTTGACATCATCCAAGATAAAATCTACACTACAGTTCCTTAATGAGTTTAGGTGATCTTGGACTTTGACACACATACGATCAATCATCTGTGAAGGGAAAGGGGGAGCGATGATAGAGAGAAAGACAAAAAGAAAAAACATATAATTTTATACATATATGTGACATTTTGCATGTAAATATAACATTATAATATATGTGATATACATATACACAGTACCTTCCTGGAGGAAAGTTAGCTGGAATATATACTTTATATACTAAAATGCATTGCTGCCTCAATAAATCATATCCCATATTTTATTCAAGGTTAAATATGCAAACAGAAAAGAAAGTATCAGGAGCGCTACAGCTAAAGGTGATTATACATTAGATAGATAGGAAGATACTTTACGAATAAACTCATTCAAAACATATAATCAATAAGGATAAATGATGTATCTTAAAATTGAGCATAAATTTATTTCACAATGAATAATATTATTAAAAAACGGACGTCTCCGTAAATAAAAGGTTGCCACCATATAAAATATCAGACTTTTCTTGCAGAAAATAGTTTGTGGTGTCAGCACAAACAGTTCAATATTACACTTGATTATCCAGACAGGTGTTGGTTTGCTAGCAAACAAGGGCTTACCCCGAACTTTGTCCACTCGGTATCCTCCGTGAATGAATTACGGCAGTTTGCGTGGTGACGTCACTTGTGTAGGCGCTGTCCCGAGCGAGCCTTCTGATTGGTTTAAGTTCGGGATCAGCTAGTAGCGGTAATAGTTGGATCTCTCAGCTGTAATATAGAGATCATCCAGCGGGTATTCCCTGCTCTTAGTGACAAACAGCACGCAGGGTACAGAGATGAGAACTATAGATGGAAGTAATGTCCGGTAATATCCTATAAAAGTTCAGAGAAATAGTTGCAAATTATTTAAAGTGGCTAACTGTGTTAGCGATTTTGCACACTCCTCAATGAACACTGTAGTAGCTCCAGCTTCATACAAATACTTGTCATTAACAGTTGCAGCACATCAACGCGTTTCTCCCTCTGCAGGGCTTTCTCAAGATGCATCTTGAGAAAGCCCTGCAGAGGGAGAAACGCGTTGATGTGCTGCAACTGTTAATGACAAGTATTTGTATGTAGCTGGAGCTACTACAGTGTTCATTGAGGAGTGTGCAAAATCGCTAACACAGTTAGCCACTTTAAATAATTTGCAACTATTTCTTTTATAGGATATTACCGCTACTAGCTGATCCTGAACTTAAACCAATCAGAAGGCTCGCTCGGGACAGCGCCTACACAAGTGACGTCACCACGCAAACGGCCGTAATTCATTCACGGAGGATACCGAGTGGACAAAGTTCGGGGTAAGCCCTTGTTTGCTAGCAAACCAACACCTGTCTGGATAATCAAGTGTAATATTGAACTGTTTGTGCTGACACCACAAACTATTTTCTGCAAGAAAAGTCTGATATTTTATATGGTGGCAACCTTTTATTTACGGAGACGTCCGTTTTTAAATAATATTATTCATTGTGAAATAAATTTATGCTCAATTTTAAGATACATCATTTGTCCTTATTGATTATATGTTTTGAATGAGTTTATTCGTAAAGTATCTTCCTATCTATCTTATGTATAATCACCTTTAGCTGTAGCGCTCCTGATACTTTCTTTTCTGTTATTCCAATTCTGCCTATTTAGGGACTCATAGGTATTTTCAGGAGTTTGGTGTTAGCACCCTGCGCTCACTGGTTTAACTCCCTTTGTTAAATATGCAAACCTTTTAACAATTAAAGTGACACTATGAACAATCATTTGTGCCATTGAAAAAAGGGCATTGTAATGCAGATTAAAAATAAAATAATAATACTCCTGCGCAGAGGTGCAACCCTGTACACCTTTAGGAGCTGTACCAGTGATGTGCAGTCACTAGAGGCAGGTGAGGCAGTGCTTCACCTCTCATATGGGCAAAAATATATTTTTTTTTATTGACTTTAAAAAAAAAAAATATTGTATTTTTTTTCCCCAGCATTTTTTTTTTCACAGCTATATGTTGTGCAATGAAGAGGCACAAGCAGGTCTGCCCACCATTACACAACATGCTGCGCCATCTACTGGATGAAAGTGGTTAAGATCATTGCATGGCCCATTAACTGCTTATTTGAGGCAGTCCTATTTGGGCTGAACCAATCCAGTGAGAGGCATTAGTAAGTGGAACATAGGGTTGGGGCTGGATGTTATATGATATAAAATAAAACAAAAATGGAAAAAAACAACTTTCATATATTTTGTTGCTGTCCTGTGAACCTGCTAGCTTTGCTAAAGTGAAAAAGAAAGTTCTGTTCTTCCCCTCTAAGTGCAGTGGAATGTGCCACTGTCACTTCCTGAATCCTTACAGAGCAGGAAGAGAGAGAGGCACAGAGAGCACTGTTTCAGCCCCATCTTATTAAAGTAAGATTTTACTGAAAAGGATTCTGTTAGTGAAAATGATAATTCAATGAATGTGGTTTAGTGTTTTTTTTTACTCTTTTACAGCAAAGGATCGTTTTTGTATTTTGTTTACTCAAACTTTACACCCACTAACTTAGCAGCTTGCCTCTGTACTTCACACTAATGTATGGTCTCTTTTAGTTATAGTCTCACTTAGTCTTTGTAGCTTTGCTGTTTTATTACTTTAAAATGCAGTGGTCCCTCTCACCCCCCTTGTATGTGTGTGTGTGTGTGTCTCTCTCTCTATCCATCTCTCTCCTTATGTGTTGTTCTCCCCCATGGTCTCTTTCTCTCTCTGTCTCTCTTCCTCCCCTTCAGACTCTCTCATCCCTTATGTGTCTCTCTAACCCTCTGTGTGTGATTGTGTCTCTCTCTAACCCTCTGTGTGTGATTGTCTCTCTCTCTCTCTCTCTCTCTCTCTCTCTCTATCTCTAACCCTCTGTGTGTGTGATTGTGTCTCTCTCTAACCCTCTGTGTGTGATTGTGTGTCTCTCTCTCTCTCTTTCTCTCTAACCCTCTGTGTGTGATTGTGTCTCTCTCTAACCCTCTGTGTGTGATTGTCTCTCTCTCTCTCTCTTTCTCACTCTCTCTATCTCTAACCCTCTGCGTGTGATTGTGTCTCTCTCTCTCTCTAACCCTCTGTGTGTGATTGTGTCTCTCTCTAACCCTCTGTGTGTGATTGTGTCTCTCTCTTTCTCTCTAACCCTCTGTGTGTGATTGTGTCTCTCTCTAACCCTCTGTGTGTGATTGTCTCTCTCTCTCTCTCTCTCTCTCTCTCTCTCTCTCTCTCTCACTCTCTCTATCTCTAACCCTCTGTGTGTGATTGTCTCTCTCTCTCTCTCTCTTTCTCTCTATCTCTAACCCTCTGTGTGTGATTGTGTCTCTCTCTAACCCTCTGTGTGTGATTGTCTCTCTCTCTCTCTCTTTCTCTCTCTCTATCTCTAACCCTCTGTGTGTGATTGTGTCTCTCTCTAACCCTCTGTGTGTGATTGTGTCTCTCTCTCTCTTTCTCTCTAACCCTCTGTGTGTGATTGTGTCTCTCTCTCTCTTTCTTTCTCTCTCTAACCCTCTGTGTGTGATTGTGTCTCTCTCTCTCTCTTTCTCTCTCTCTAACCCTCTGTGTGTGATTGTGTCTCTCTCTAACCCTCTGTGTGTGATTGTGTCTCTCTCTATCTCTAACCCTCTGTTTGTGATTGTGTTTCTCTCTAACCCTCTGTGTGTGATTGTGTCTCTCTCTCTCTCTTTCTCTCTAACCCTCTGTGTGTGATTGTGTGTCTCTCTCTCTCTCTTTCTTTCTCTCTCTAACCCTCTGTGTGTGATTGTGTCTCTCTCTCTCTTTCTCTCTCTCTAACCCTCTGTGTGTGATTGTGTCTCTCTCTAACCCTCTGTGTGTGATTGTGTCTCTCTCTTTCTCTCTCTAACCCTCTGTGTGTGATTGTGTATCTCGCTCTCTCTCTAACCCTCTGTGTGTGATTGTGTCTCTCGCGCTCTCTCTAACCCTCTGTGTGTGATTGTGTCTCTCTCTAACCCTCTGTGTGTGATTGTGTCTCTCTCTCTTTCTCTCTAACCCTCTGTGTGTGATTGTGTCTCTCTCTCTCTCTCTCTTTCTTTCTCTCTCTAACCCTCTGTGTGTGATTGTGTCTCTCTCTCTAACCCTCTGTGTGTGATTGTGTCTCTCTCTAACCCTCTGTGTGTGATTGTGTCTCTCTCTTTCTCTCTCTCTCTCTAACCCTCTGTGTGTGATTGTGTCTCTCGCTCTCTCTCTAACCCTCTGTGTGTGATTGTGTCTCTAGCTCTCTCTCTAACCCTCTGTGTGTGATTGTGTCTCTCGCGCTCTCTCTAACCCTCTGTGTGCGATTGTGTCTCTCTCTCTCTCTAACCCTCTGTGTGTGATTGTGTCTCTCTTTCTCTCTCTCTAACCCTCTGAGTGTGATTGTGTCTCTTTCTTTCTCTCTCTCTCTCTAACCCTCTGTGTGTGATTGTGTCTCTCTCTAACCCTCTGTATGTGATTGAATCATTGTGTCTCTCTCTCTTTCTCTCTCTCTAACCCTCTGTGTGTGATTGTCTCTCTCTCTCTTTATTTCTCTCTCTCTAACCCTCTGTGTGTGATTGTGTGTCTCTCTCTTTCTCTCTCTAACCCTCTGTGTGTGATTGTGTCTCTCTCTTTCTCTCTCTCTAACCCTCTGTGTGTGATTGTGTCTCTTTCTCTCTAACCCCTCTGTGTGTGATTGTGTCTCTCTCTCTTTCTCTCTCTCTCTAACCCCTCTGAGTGTGATTGTGTCTCTCTCTCTTTCTCTCTAACCCTCTGTGTCTCTCTCCCCCGTCTGTCTCTCCCCCCCCCCCCCCCGAATGCTTCTCTGTGTTTCTGTCTACCTTTTATTTAATTAATGAATTGATAGTGCCACCTGATGGTGTGGCTTTATTTAAAGGGGTGAGGCCAAGCGCCCCACCATCTTTAGATTTCACCAGCCACCACTGGATCAAGACATTTTTATATTTACTGCATAATGAAAGAATCTATAAGCATAATTTGCAGCATTAAAGTAAAAAGTATGTTTTAAACATATTTTAATGGGCATGGATTTCTAGATCTCATAATCAGAGCAAGCCTTGTGTTATCTGGCAAGAGTTTCCGTTACAATCCTTTTAGACTAAAATCAGATGTTTACTAAGTTGACCAGTTTTCCAAGACACCATTTAAAGGGACATGAAACCCATATCAATCCCATATGCAAATTTAAATAACTTTCCAATTTACATCTAATATCTATTTTTTTTCATTCTTTTGATATCATTTGTTGAAAATCATATCTAAATATGCTCAGTAGCTGCTGATTGGTGGCTGCACATAGATACCACATGTGATTGGCTCACCCATGTGCATTGCTATTTCTTCAACAAAGGATATCTAAAGAATGAAGGCGTATCCTAGCCACTGCCTCACCAGCCTCTGACGTCACTGCACGTTACTGAGCTGTACCTATGAGTTATAAGCAATGGATACTTAATTTTTAACATTTACTACTAGATCCATTTGTGTTTGTTATTATTTTTAGGCAAAAACATTTTAATATTTATATTTATTTGCATTTCATGCAATATATACAAAAATACTGACAACTACATATATGTTACTGCAGCAAATCAAGTTGTAATCTCAAAGACAAGGGGTGCTTTGTTTCACGCACAGCTATAATAAAATATCTGATTTATATTAGCTACCTATAACAAATGAGGGGATTCACTTGAGTTCTTATCTTTGCTCTACCAGGTATGACTTCCAATGACTTACATCATGTAATGTGCTGGAGCTTTGTAAATAACACTGCCAAGTAATACTGGTTATCTTTTCACAAAGTGACAACATTAAAAAGAGTAGCTGTAAAAATGTTATGCTGCTCAAAGAATGTTGCTAATTTAGTTTCTCTTCTAGGACTGGCATTCTACTAAGTCTGCAATGTGCGTACAGGAGAAACCAGCAGTGAGGTACAAAGAAGCGCCCTCTCTGTGCGTACAGGAGAAACCAACAGTGAGGTACAAAGAAGCGCCCTCTCTGTGCGTACAGGAGAAACCAGCAGTGAGGTACAAAGAAGCGCCCTCTCTGTGCGTACAGGAGAAACCAGCAGTGAGGTACAAAGAAGCACCCTCTCTGTGCGTACAGGAGAAACCAGCAGTGAGGTACAAAGAAGCGCCCTCTCTGTGCGTACAGGAGAAACCAGCAGTGAGGTACAAAGAAGCGCCCTCTCTGTGCGTACAGGAGAAACCAACAGTGAGGTACAAAGAAGAGCCCACTCTGTGAGTACAGGAGAAACCAGCAGTGAGGTATAAAGAAGTGCCCTCTCTGTGAGTACAGGAGAAACCAGCAGTGAGGTACAAAGAAGAGCCCTCTCTGTGAGTACAGGAGAAAACAGCAGTGAAGTACAAAGAAGCGCCCTCTCTGTGAGTACAGGAGAAACCAGCAGTGAGGTACAAAGAAGCGCCCTCTCTGTGAGTACAGGAGAAACCAGCAGTGAGGTACAAAGAAGTGCCCTCTCTGTGAGTACAGGAGAAACCAGCAGTGAGGTACAAAGAAGCGCCCTCTCTGTGAGTACAGGAGAAACCAACAGTGAGGTACAAAGAAGCGCCCTCTCTGCGCGTACAGGAGAAACCAGCAGTGAGGTACAAAGAAGCGCCCTCTCTGTGAGTACAGGAGAAACCAGCAGTGAGGTACAAAGAAGCGCCCTCTCTGTGAGTACAGGAGAAACCAGCAGTGAGGTACAAAGAAGCGCCCTCTCTGTGAGTACAGGAGAAACCAGCAGTGAGGTACAAAGAAGCGCCCTCTCTGTGCGTACAGGAGAAACCAGCAGTGAGGTACAAAGAAGCGCCCTCTCTGTGAGTACAGGAGAAACCAGCAGTGAGGTACAAAGAAGCGCCCTCTTTGTGCGTAGATTTCTCTGTGCTCAAACTCTTTCATAGAGCTGAAAACTTTATGAATCCGAAGCCAAACAGAGGCATTAGTGTGCACAGTCAAAACCAGGAGGTTGCTTAGCTTCTCGCTGCTTCCCTGCTATTCTAAGAAATAGTTGCTTAAAGGGACATTGATTTCAAAATTTGTTTAGTGTGTGTGTCAAAAATGGTAATTTAAAATCAACATTTAAATAAGCTCATTCAGATTAAAAAAACCAAAAAGAAAACACCACAAGATCTCTTTAATAAGCAGTAATAATTGGCCCCTCTCAACATTTTTGGATTGTTCTTTCCTATGACAAAATTCTGGTAGCAATGTTTACACTACATTACAATATGCACAATAACAACACTTTAAAACCTTACAGTTTTCCAAGCAAATGATTAATATACTTTCAATGCTCCAACATACACGTTTTAAAAACAAAATAGATACAGTATCTACATAAAATTACATGGAAAAAAGTTGCATATTACAAGTTGAAAGAAAACAAAAGATTTGCGGTTGAAGGATTAGATAGCCTGAAGACCTAGCATCAAAGACAACATAAATAGATGAAAATAAAGTATTACACACACACACACATATATATATATATATATATATATATATATATATATATATATATATATATATATATAAAATAAGTGAGAGTGCACTCGCCAGGACTTTTCAAAGTTTTATTCCAATAATGTGAACGTTTTCGGTGGATTAGCCCCTTCCTCAGACATACAAGATACAATATGAGCAAAAACCCAAACCAGACACCCTTATAAAGGTGGGCCAGCCAATCACATGCTCTCCAAAGTCAGGTGCCTCCCACAAGTGAGGACACCCCCATGGCAATAAATGAGTCTGACCCAAACAGCAATCAAATAGTGAAAAAAATACATAAATAAACAGCAGGACAAGATTGGTCATAAGCAGGGCAATACAAAATGAATAAGTAAAATAAGTTGAGTACATCGTATAAAACAAATCAAAGTTCCTATCCACATAAGATCAACATCTTTAAACATGTTCATGAAAGCACATAAATACATAGGTAAAATGTATCAAAGGCATTAAAGGCATAAATGTGTGTTAGCATATGAGCATGTCAAAAACTCAGAAGAGGGGGGCAGGCTGTGTGTACACTGTACTGTAGAAAAGCCAAAATTCAACATCGTTAAACCAAATAATTGAAAATAAATGAAAATAAGAGAAAGGTCTGCAAATGATGTGTATCCCCCTAAACACATTAGTAATAAATATATACATATACATACCAATGTCTATAAGGGCCAGGGTTCATATTAGTATAAGGCAGATGTAAGGCAGTTGCAAAAAAAATGGGAAACATCAGGGCATTCAAAAGAGTGCTCTGTCGGCTGGTTGTCATAGCAACCCATGTATACAAGAATGTAGCTAAAACAGTAGCAAGCAATGGATCGTAGTTATGCACAGAGAAGTGCAACATCATAGCGCTATGTATGCAATTGTCACATTGTCAGTATACCACTTATTACATAGAGCGATGTGCGTGCATATAGTCAGCTGTGGACGGGTCAAATTAGGCATAACACATACCAAGGTCCATTATGATCTCCAGCGCTGTGAAACATCACAGGGGGGGGGAGAAAAAGACAGGGACTGTCATTGTAAATAGAAGGGGAGCGTTACCGGTTGGTTGCCATAGCAACCCAATCTAAACAACTACCATAGGCACTCAGATAATAGCGCTGGAAAGGGAGCCTATTAAATAACGATAATAAAAAGAAAAGAAAAAAGGGGGCATGTCAGCCAAGCAACATGTAAAGTCTGTGCCAGATGTCCAAAATTAACAAAGCATGTAATGTGCTGTGATCAGAAGCAACACCTGGTTGGCTATGTGCATGTAAAAATCGTCCTAAGGGATTGTCAATGAAAGTCTATATGATACAATGAAAGTTATATAATACAATGAAAGTTATATAATACAATGAACAGGTGGCAGGCCCTCCAGTGAATGAAGTATGGGAGGATGTAGTAAGAGCAGATTGAATCAGACATAATTCATTGTATATTACAGATATGAACTACAATTAATCAAGCATTGTAAACATTTGTAAACGTAAATACATATTAGAGCTGTCAAACTGGAAATTGATATGAATGTAAAAGTCTAAAAGTAAAAAAAAATCACAAACACACCTGCCAATCTAGCTGTGTATTGAGCCCTTTTGGTATTAGGGTCTCCAAAATATAGGTCCAGCGGGCTTCCTTTCTAAGTAGCAGGGTATTTCTGTCACCCCCCTGCTAAGGGGAGGGACATGGTCAATAATAGTGTACATGAGGTCCTTGACTGTGTGGTTGCAGTTGGCGAAATGGCGTGCCACCGGTTGCTCTGAAGTTCCATTTTTTATAGCCAATCTGATGGCCGACCGATGGTTAGCCATTCTTGTGCGTAGGTCATCTGTCTTTTTACCCACGTAAAAAAGGCCACAAATACAGTGTAGCAAATAAACAATATGAGTGGTGGTACAAGTTAATCAGTATTTGTGGTAGTACTTTTTCCTCTTATGTGGGTGCGTGAAGTAGTTGCCAGTTGTTAAGGTGCTACACGTAGTGCAGCCGATGCACCTAAATACACCTTTTTTCTCCAATTTGAGCCAGGTACCTTTGGTATAACTCTTAACTGGGTCAGTTTTTACCAATATGTCCCTTAGGGATCTGGATCTCCTAAAGCCAATGCGGGGTGGGGGCATTTGTTGAAACGGTAAGGCTGGGTCCGTGTTAATGACATGCCAATTGTCCTGTACGTGTTGGCTGATTTTTTGTTAGTCCCCAGTATAGGTGGTCACAAAATCCTAGGGGTATTTTTATCATCCCTATTAGTATCTTGATTAGTCAATAGTTGTGTTTTCTGTTGTGCCAGAAGTTTTGGAGGATAACCCCGCTGTGTGAATCTATTAGCCATTTCAGTTAGTTGTAGATCCTTGTGCAAGTCCAGAGAGTTATTTCTAATGACCCTTTGTAATTGTGATTTTGGCAATGCGCTTTTTAGCGCTGGGGGATGGCAAGATGTGTAGGATAGGAGTGAATTCCTATCTGTATCTTTCCTGAATAGGGTGGATTGTAGTCTATCACCATCCTTAAACAGGCGTATATTCAAAACGTCAATAGAGGCAAAAGAATAGTTAATCTTAAATTTCAAAGCCATAGATGCACTGTTTAGTTGTTGGAACCAAACGAGTAGTTCTTTTTCTGATCCACTCCACACCAGCAACAGGTCATCTATATAGCGTTTGTAGAATTTAATCCGCTGGTCTTTAAACAGGTCCGTATCTGTTGTTTCAAAGTGTGCCATGTAGAGATTGGCATATGACGGTGCCACATTAGACCCCATGGCGGTCCCTTGTTTCTGTAGGTAGAAATGCTTTTCAAACTTGAAATAGTTTGTTGTTAGGCAGGGAGATCTTCAGGGGCTTAGTGTTAGGTTTTTTAAGGGGGGTTTGGGTTAGATTAGGGGTATGTGGGTGGTGGGTTGTAATGTTGGGGGGAGGTATTGTATGTTTTTTTAAAATGCAAAAGAGCTGTTTATTTTGGGTCATGCCCCGCAAAAGGCCCTTTTAAGGGCTTGTTTTTTTTGTAATTTAATTTAGTTGATTTAATTGTAGATAATTGTAGGTAGTTTATTTAATTAATTTATTGATAGTGTAGTGTTAGGTTTAATTGTAACTTAGGTTAGGATTTATTTTACAGGTAATTTTGTAATTATTTTAACTAGGTAGCTATTAAATAGTTATTAACTATTTAATAGCTATTGTACCTGGTTAAAATAAATACAAAGTTGCCTGTAAAATAAATATAAATCCTAAAATAGCTACAATATAATTATTCGTTATATTGTAGCTATATTAGGGTTTATTTTACAGGTAAGTATTTAGCTTTAAATAGGATTAATTTATTTACTAAGATTTATTTTATTTCGTTAGATTTAAATTATATTTAACTTAGGGGGATATTAGGGTTAGGGTTAGACTTAGCTTTAGGGGTAAATACATTTATTATAGTGGCGGCGAGGTCCGGTCGGCAGATTACGGGTTAATAAGTGTAGGTAGGTAGCGGCGACGTTGGGGGGGGGGGGGCAGATTAGGGGTTAATAAATATAATATAGGGGTCGGCGATGTTAGGGACAGCAGATTAGGGGTACATAGCTATAATGTAGGTTGCGGCGGTGTACGGAGCGGCAGATTAGGGGTTAATAATAACATGCAGGGGTCAGCGATAGCGGGGGCGGCAGATTAGGGGTTAATAAGTGTAAGGTTAGGGGTGTTTAGACTCGGGGTACATGTTAGGGTGTTAGGTGCAGACTTAGGAAGTGTTTCCCCATAGGAAACAATGGGGCTGCGTTAGGAGCTGAACGCTGCTTTTTGCAGGTGTTAGGTTTTTTTCAAGCTCAAACTGCCCCATTGTTTCCTATGGGGGAATCGTGCACAAGCACGTTTTTGAAGCTGGCCGCGTCCGTAAGCAACGCTGGTATTGAGAGTTGAAGTGGCGGTAAATATGCCTGTACGCTCCCTTTTTGGAGCCTAACGCAGCCCTTCAGAGAACTCTAAATACCAGCGTTGTTTAAAAGGTGCGGGGGGAAAAACACGCGTAGCTAATGCACTCCTTTGGCCGCAAAACTCTAAATCTAGCCGTTAGTCTTTTAGTTTTGTAGTTAGTTTGTATATATTATGAGTTTCCAGACTTGGCTCTATGTTACTTAAACTGTGCCTTACCTATCAGAGATCGACGACTAGTAGCGCCCCCTTAAGATAACTGTCCTATACAGACATGGGTATCTCCTGTTGTTATTATGTTTCTTGCTTAGTAGCACAATTGGATATGCCTTTACAGTACTATTGCAAGCCGGTTAGTCATTTAGTCTGCATTTTATTTATGTATTTCAGTATGCGTAAATCCTGCTCTTGAATTGCTATGTATTATGATGCCTGCTATCTTATGTTAGTCAATATATGTCTACCTATGCAGTTATCCTGCATACCATATATAGCCCTGTTACGTGGGTATCAGCTGTGTTTTGTTTTTAGTTGTCACTTCGGTTTATTTCGGTACGGCATCCGGTTGCCATGGTAACATTGTGACGTGTTGGTCACGTGATGCGGTGTCACTTCCGGTCGCGGCTGCAATCTACCGACGGGTGTTTTGGTGATTAGTAGGGGTATATAGGGGGTATTTGTTGTTTAATATGTCTATTTTGAAAACGGGGATAACACCGAAACGTCAATAAAGACACGATTTGCTACCGCAAGACCCTGTGAGTGACTCCCTTTTTTTGCTGGTATATATATATATATATATATATATATATATATATATATATACACACACACATTTATATATATATATATATATATATATATATATATATATATATATATATATATATATATATATAAATAAAACACAGGAATGGACTGCACTCACAGACTGGACTGGGTACACATCCTAAGCCACAGCAAACTCCACAGCGCTGAACATTGACAGACAGCTGCAAAGTTCCCAGCAACCCAGGCAGTTAACCCCAGAGCAGCCTGGGTGACAGGCCTGCAGGGAAGAATTACAAACATTATCAACACAACACACAGAAAACCTGGCACTCGCCTGCAGATTCACAGTAATGTTTAAAAGCAAAACTGGGGGAAGTCAGTTACATTTGGCGTCAAAGGATCAAGCCCAGGACCACAACAAGGTCTCCCCCTTCCTGGGACCCTAAACCAGCGCCGACACAATGCATACTTCCAAACCAACTGGGAACCTCCCAGGGTGACACAGGCTTTTGTAACCTCCCCTATGTCACCCAGGCTGCTCTGGGGTTAACTGCCTGGGTTGCTGGGAACTTTGCAGCTGTCTGTCAGTGTTCAGGGATGTGGAGTTTGCTGTGGCTTAGGATGTGTACCCAGTCCAGTCTGTGAGTGCAGTCCATTCCTGTGTTTTGTATTTACATAGGTTACAAAAGCCTGTGTCACCCTGGGAGGTTCCCAGTTGGTTTGTTTGGAAGTATACATTGTGTGGGTGCTGGTTTAGGGTCCCAGGAAGGGGGAGACCTTGTCCTGGTCCTGGGCTTGATCCTTTGGCACCAAATGTAACTGACTTCCCCCAGTTTTGCTTTTAAATATTACTGTGAATCTGCTGGCGAGTGCCAGGTTTTCTGTGTGTTTATATATATATATATATATATATATATATACACATACACATATATATATATATATATATATATATATATATATATATATATATATATATATATATATATATACACATACACACACACACACATATATATATATATAAATACACACTCAAACTTTCTGATAAAAATTATTTATATAAATATTTTAAAACAAATGTATATAAGAATTAAAAAGGTATCTAGTATATGAAAATGCATTTGAATGAAAAAGGCTATAATATATATATATATATATATCTGTCTATATATAGCATAGAAAGAAACTCGCTGGATTTTACTGTGACCGTATATATATATATATATATATATATATATATATATATATATATATATATATATATATATATATATACGCATATACATACACACGTTGATTGGAGTAGCCATGTTAGTCCAGAGATTTAAGCTATCAAAATAACAAGAGTATTGCATTGAGCAAAGATGCTTTTTTTATTGCACTAAATATACCTTTAGAAGTTGACAAGTAATGTTAGCTTTTTTATTTTAATTGTAACTTAGTATTTTTTAATTTAGGTAATTGGGGTTAATTTAGGGGGTGTTAGGTTAGGGGGTTTAGTAATTTAGTTATTTGCATTGGGAGGGGCTTGGCAGATTAGGGGTTAATAGTTTTATTAGCTTTATTGCGGTGTGGGTTAATGGCAGATTAGGGGTTAATACATTTATTAGGTATATTGCGATGTGGGTTAATGCCGGATTAGGGATTAATACATTTATTAGGCTTATTGCGATGTGGGTTAATGGCGAATTAGGGGTTAATCCATTTATTAGGTATATTGCAATGTGGGTTACTGGTGGATTAGGGGTTAATATATTTTATTAGTTATTGCGGTGGTAGTTGGTGGTTGACAGGTAAATAGATATTGCACATGCGTTAGGTGTTTGCTAATATTTTCAGGCAGTTACAGTGCTCACATTTTCAGCGCAAGGGTTGCTGCACCTGCCTATGTGTGGCGAGGTGAAAATGGAATTAATGTTCTCCATTTTCGCTGCGTAAGCCCTTGAGCTGAATTTATGATACCAATTTGCAACGCAGTTCTAGGTTAGCTTATGGGAGTAAAAATTACATGCAACGGGTGAAATATATGCGCAAATTTATATGCGGCGTCGTATATGCAATACCAAAATCTTGTAAACACCGGCGTCGCTGCATATGTAATCTTGCCCAAAGAATATAATCTTTGTATTTGTAGCATTTGTCAAAGGTACTGCAACGATATAAAAATGTTATGCTAATTTTTAATCGCATAGAATAAATATTAAGTTTTATATAAAGACCAGTGAGTGCCTTTGTCTTTGGAATTTTACATGTGATATTTTAAACAGCACCCTGGCATATAACTTGGCTGGCGTCTGTGCATATCCTCCTCTACAGACACACACACACTTTTGAGCCCTTTCCACTCAAGCACGTTTAAAATCATGAAAAATAATTTTAAATCAATTTTAATATTATAAAATAAGTTTTACTGTGTTTTTACCGTAAATATTTTACATTTCAATGTTCTTCACTTAGAAGAAAATGTTCTTTATATTTCTAAATAGATATTTGTATAGATTTTTTTTGTATAGAAGTTTTCGATTACCCTAACTTTTAACTTTCAACTTGCAATACACATGCCAACCCTCCTGCGTTAAACGTTTACTTTGAGCACAGTTATCGCGAAAATGAAAATATCTGTTAGCACGCCACTGGCTATCTTCCCCATAGTGTTGTAATTAACACTATGGTGAGCCAGCTAAAAGACCTGTGTATCGGTTACTTCATGTTTTGCTATATATTCTGAACAGTACATTTCTCCTTGGAGTTGATAACTATTACGCTGCATTTCAAACAATAAGACATCTTAAACACAGTTCTGCAGCAATTTCGTGAGTTGTTCTAGTAACATTACAGATGATAACACTCTGCAGCAACCAATAACTCACCTGCTGCGTGGTGCTAGTGACAATGCTTTGTTGCAGACGGTACGCCTGCTCTTGCAGGTATTTTCTTGTTTCATGATTCCTCAGTAAATAATTTTCTATCTAAACAACAAGAAGAAAAACAAAACTGACAACAAAATACTGTTAATGTGGACATGCTATATACTCTAATAGGAAAGACAACACTTCATTTTCTGTTTTAACCTCATTAGAAAGGTCTCAAGTGTTAGTGTGTGCAAGTAAAAGGTTTCTGAACACTTGCGGGATCCCTAAATAGCATTTAATGACTACTCATTGATTTCTGCTTTAGCAGATGAGTTCTAAACCTAATGAAACATAAGGTTAAATGTTCTCAGGAGCAACAATAAATCTGTGCATTTTTAAATTAGGAAATTAACAAGGAAAACATGATTTCCTACCTATAATAGGCACTTATTGAAATAAAATGTTTATTAAGTGAAAGGAAATGAAGCTTTAGTTGAATAAAATAATATGGAGTCTTGTTAAGCTAAAGAGCCAGGGAGGGGGGAGGTGTATTTAGTACATTTTACACAATAAATAAAGCCACATGAACAAGCCACCCTTGCTATGTAGCCATAAGAAGTGGCACAAACAGCATTTTTTTTTTATTATTTTTGTTTATTTTCTAGATTTAAAGGGACAGTCTACACCAGAATTTTTATTTATTAACCCTTTCGTGCGGGGGTTAACTTGTCTACATCGGAACAACTGTTCCAATGTTAACAAATTGAAATCTTGCAATCGTAGACGTGATCCCGAGATTTCAATTATGGGATTGCGTCAGGGGGGCGTCCCTATGATGCTAGGCACACCCTCCAAACCCTGATCCCATCAGGGCTTCAGAAAAGCCAAGCAGTTAGGACGTTGCATTTCGTGCTTCGGCGCTAAAGCCCAGCAAAATTCAGATGAAATACAACGTCCTAATGGCGTTAAAGGGTTAAAAAGAAAGATAATCCCTTTATTTCCCATTAGCCAGTTTTGCATAACCAACAAAGTTATATTAATACACTTTTTACCTATGTGATCACCTTGTATCTAAGCCTCTGCAGACTGCCCCCTTATTTAAGTTTTTTTGAATGACTTGCATTTTGGCCAATCAGTGCTGACTTCTAGGTAACTCCATGGCACACATAAACTAACGCCCTCTAGTTGTGAAAAACTGTCAAAATGCTTTTAGATAAGAGGCGGCCTTAAAGGTCTAAGAAATTAGCATATTAGCATATGAGCCTACCTAGGTTTAGCATTTAACTAAGAATACCAAGAGAACAAAGTAAAATTGGTGATAAAAGTAAATGGAAAGTTGTTTAAAATTACATGCCCTATTTGAATCATGAAAGTTTATTTTGGGCTAGACTGTCCCTTTAAACGTTTAATCCATATTGTTTTTCATGTACATGTCCCTAAAAAGCAACATGATGCTTCAATGAAAAATTAGTAACTATCATGTACATGTACCTCTGCTGCTATATATTACACTTTAAAGTAAAGTACAGCATCATCTTAGGGGCTTTATAGTGTAATAATTAAAAGACCTCTCATTTATTAGGGTATGTTATTATTTAAAAAAAATAGTTCAGATAGAGTATGTAGTTTTAAAGGGCCATATAGTCTTAACATTACATGCTTTAACAAATTAGAGCATGTCATTTTCTGACTATAGACCAAACCGCAAAGGGGTTAAGCACACAGTAGAAATGCTGCTCAGGACCCGCAGAGCACTTTTGGTCTCAAGCGTAAACCGCCACCGATTCAATCAGCTCAGATGTGTAACTAGTGCTGCTGATTGGATCAGCGGCGGTTTCCGCTCTGGACCAGCAGTGCATGACATGAGCGGTACTTCTACAGTGTGTTTAACTTCTGCAAAGTGTAAGGTTGAACTTTAATAGCCCTTTAAGAGACTTGTCAATATACTACTTATCAGATGTTCTCTTGGCATCCATTATTAAAAAGCATTCCTAGTGATTGGTGGCTTTACACATATCCTCTTGCTTATAGAGGGGTTAAAGACATAGCTATATGCAAACAACTATGGAATAAAAAAATGCTCTAACACACTTGAGAATTTTATTTTTGCACTTTTATGGCCCTTTAACTAAAAAGCTAAAGTTACACAGTGGGCTCCCATGGCATTCCTTAGCAGGACAAGGTCGGTGACTGATAGATACAGGTATATACTGCTCACCAGTCATGCCCTGGTCTGAAGTGACAGTGAATTGAGCCTGAAAACATAATTGTAACTATGTGTTATTAAAACCCTTTCCATTTTCCTTTTTTTAACAATAGAATCCTAAAAATAATTTAGTAATTATTTAGTATTTATTTTATTATCAGAGTAAAATAGTCAGTCAATGTTAACTTATGCCTTGCTTTTAAGACAATTCAAGTGAGTCAATGTTTACTATTTTTGTCTTTTATTGACACACTTTTTTTTATACCATAAAATCAACATTGGTAAATTAAAGCAAACAGATGTGGGAATGAGTGTGTAATAATGACTTAGCACATGAATATCTTTACACAGAGGAGAACTTTACTGAAGTATATCAGGGCAGTCTAACCCCTGAAATACACGGCAGTCCTCCACTGAGCAACCCCAGATGTATGCTTACCCACTAAATGACTCCTGGGATCCCACTCCTAGCCAATAGAAGGAAGCAAAGATTCCAAAAACTCCAATAGCACATAATCCCTTTATGGTGGCAGGGTTTGTAAAATGGCCACTACATTGTTGTACAGAAAAACCTGCCACCCCTTTGATACAGGAAGGCAGTGCGAGTGAATATCCTCTGGTGTGGACTAACCAAGGAAGAAGAAAGACAGTTACAGAGAAGCAGCTCATATTGATGGTGCCTGTTGATGTCTGTGGGTGCCTGTTTTTGTGTGATTGTGGATCTCTGGGGTACTTTATGTGTGCATTGGTTTCCTGTGGATGTCAATAAGCAGTTATTTCTTTTTTAAATTTGAACTTCAATACCTTCTTTTTTATTCAGCTTACATTTCACATTTAACAATTTAATGACAAGCAATTTACAAAATAGAGTGAAAGAAGGGGGTTATAAACTTTAAATGTTTTTGTAAGTCAAACTAGTACATTATACTTGTCAGTTATGGGGTATGGTTAAATAACAAAAGTGAAAAGTGGGCTCCTCTGCCTTAAAATATTTGGGCCTATTTGGGCTATGTGAGAGTGAAATATGTGTCCACTTACCTGACAAGCACCCACTCTGCCATGCTTAGTAGTTTAGAAAAAAAAACCTGCTTCAGTAGATAGCCCATCCAGTGCTGTACACATGATAACAGAGGATCTATGTGTGGAGTATATCAACAACCCAACAGGAGGAGGCATCAGGGACTGGTCCCCATAACACCTCTGGCAGACTTGTGACTAACTCCTCACTGGGAGTAATCATGTCACTGCTCAATAATCCAATCTCCCCTCTCTAGAGGATGAAATGGGCCTCAAATTAGTCTTAACGAAGAATCTGGGGCATCTCAATTCTTCAACTTCATCTGGCGGAGGCAAAGTTAAGACTGGCTTTCCAGTTAGGTAAGAGGGACTAAGTGCTCTTGGAGTTTTGGGAATCTTTGCTTCCTTCTATTGGCCAGGAGAATAATCCCAGGAGTAACGATTTGTGTGCTCTCACCACCTTTATGAAAGAAACATCCAGTCTCTCTCACCTATTTTTCTGACTTTTGAAAAACATTCGCCAGATTTTTCTCTCTCAAATCTCACCTTTTGTAAGGCTTCCTCAGTTTTTTCCGGGTTAGTCTTCAGTGCTTGGGCAGCATCATTCATGGGGATGGGCATAAACCTCAAGGTGTAATTCCTTATAGTTAAAACATAAACAGATTGCCACACAGACATTATACAATAAAATGTAATTCATAAAGTTAATATTTAGTAAAGCAAATAAGT
>NC_069503.1:749970124-749971617 GCF_027579735.1 Bombina bombina | reverse complement strand
AGGAACACTGTATAATGTTAGTCAATCTTCCAATTAAACCACTTCTTAGGCAGCAATAGTAAAAGTTTGAAATGTTAAGTTTATTGCAAAAATAAGTGAAGCACAGACCCTTATAAACAGCTTTCCTCGAGGGAAATAATATATCAAAGAAGAAAGTGGACTCAAGTTATGCCATCTTAAAGTTCAAACACTGTAAATCTGCAAACACTATAAATGAAGCACAAAGTGAAAAGTTTTGCTCCAGTGAAACAATGGAACCTTCACAATCTCACCAAAAGTTTACATTCTCACTGTACAGAACGGGTTTTACTTTGCAGAATAATAGCATTAAAATGCTTTAAAAAAAAAAAAAACATTTATTTTTTTAAATGTAAAAAGTTAAAATAAACACCCCTGTTTATAAAGTATACGAGTAACACATAAATATATATTTTTAAGGAATATCATGAATTCCCAACCTTGCAACTTCTTCTATTATTGTCACCAGATTGGGACACACGATACATCAAGAAGTGCATATTAAAGGCAATGCAATAACACTTACTCAGAATATTAAATGAGTAGGTTTTTTCAGACAACTTCCAATGCTACCTTCAAGTTGTTGGTCCCCTGTATCACGTGACCACAATCAGCCAATCATAGACTCATATACATATACATTGTGAACTCTTGCACATGCTCAGTAGTAGTTGGTGCCTCAGAAAGTGTGAATATAAAAAGACTGCAGAATTTGATAATGGAAGTAAAGTGGAAAGTCTCTAAATTCTGAAAGTTTAAAATTTGACTTCAGCGTCATTTTATCAAGTGTTTTTTTAGTTGTAAAATTCAGTAAGTGAAAAATGATCTTGAAAATATTTAGAAGTATTGATATATTGGATTGTGTTCACATTGACTGCCCTATGTTATGTATAGGCCTATTTATCAGTAATCCTATAATGCATTTTCAGTGCAGAAATACAATGACTTATTAGGATCATCTATATTCTCAAAAATGCAGAAAACATGGGGAAAAGATTGCGATTGACCTTAAATGAATGTCTTGCATAGGGCTCACTCAGCCTTAATCCAGTTCAGAATACTTGATATTGGACATAAATTGTACTTAGGAGTGGGTACAGACCTACTTGTAGGGTGACAACTATTCTGTTGATTATCAGTATTTTTAGAAACTGAATTGTACAATGGTGAATACTGGTCTAAAAGAGAGGAAACCACACTGGCAGCAGTTGACAGATTTAAATATTGCAAGCCAAGTTAAATATAAACTATACTAAACTATATCTATGAATGACTTCCTTTAACGTGACTTTTCAAGATATCAACTTTTCACACACAAAGAAGATGGTGCTTTTATATTAACAGGATAGCAAGTGTGTGCTGCATCCGAGAAGGATATTTTAAAATAAATTGTCCCCATGCAAATACAACACCATTTCAAGGACACAATGCACTGTCTTTTATTTAAAGAGACATTCCAGACAAAATTGGAATCC